>NC_092168.1:41558549-41738549 GCF_045791955.1 Oncorhynchus clarkii lewisi | reverse complement strand
TTCACTAACATCTCCCAACAAACATAGCTCCGAACACAGAACGTTACAGCGTTGCCCTAACGTTACATCAGTGTTCCAGTGTTCTAGTGTAGAATGTTGTTGTGATTACAGCTGTCCTAGTTTTCATTACATTCATTACACAGAGGGCCACATGTAGCAAACATAAAAATGTACACTGTTTGTTGCTATCATGTATTAGTGTGTGTTTCTAGAGAGCAGGGTAATTGTTTCTTGACCTCCTCCAATGTATTGCCGTACGTGTTAAACCCTAGCTGGACCGAATCCTGCTCCACCCTCCTACACTGTAATTATTGAGAGATTATGAAGTGGGTGGTTCCAGCCCTGAATGATAATTGGCTGACAGGTATATCAGACCGTATACCACGGGAATGACAAAACTTATTTTTACTGCTCTAATTACATTGGTAACCGGTTTATAATAGCAATAAGGCACCTCGGGGGTTTGTCGAATATGGCCTATATACCACAGCTAAGAGCTGTATCCAGGCACTCTGTGTTGCGTCGTGCTTAAGAACAGCCATGGTATATTGGCCATATGCCACACCCCCTCAGGCCTTATTGCTTAAATATAACAACCCAAAATAGCTGGACCCCGTTGTAGTGAATAAAGGACTCACTAGGGGTTTGGACTGCGAGGGCAGGCCTATCCTTATTGGAATTCCTATAAGACAGGCATTTGACCAGTAGAGGGCAGGGCAGCACAGTGCTGAAGGATAAAAACTGAATACCAAACGGTACATATTGTGTTTCTATAGCAACCCGGAACACTGGTTCAACTATGTATACGCACAACCTTTTTCTGATCTACCTTTACTGCAACTACAAATATTACTACTACTACTACCTCTTTACTACAGGGTTTAACACAACTCTCATTAATCAATAACCGTGCTGTATTCATGTCCATGTTTTGTCTTTTGCAATGCGTGTTTCCGTTGCTGTTATAATGACATGAACTATCATGGTCTGATTGTGATTAGCACTGGGTTGTGTGAGTTGTTTATCTGTTGTCGCGGTGTGAGGTCTCATGTCATCCACCACACTGCGTTCCCACACATACTACTGTCAGAGACTCTATAGGCATTTATGATATAGACTTTAAATAGGTTAACGCAGTGATGAGACATTCACACGTGTCACCATACTCTTTTTGGTATTATATTGCATCATCTTTAAAGCTGTTAAATACTGACATGGACTCTTCACACGAGCTGCATTGTTTTATTTTCACCGAACCCATTTTTACCAGGGTAGCGGCAGGGTAGCCTAGTGGTTACAGCGTTGGACTAGTAACCGAAAGGTTGCAAGTTCATATCCCGAGCTGACGAGGTACAAATCTGTCGTTCTGCCCCTGAACACACACTGTTCCTAGGCCGTCATTGAAAATAAGGATTTGTTCTTAACTGACTTGCCTAGTTAAATAAAGGTAAAATAAGAAACCAGCTAAGACAATGAGGCCACAATCAAGCAACAGTTGTGATTTGAAACCATCAGGAAAGTCTGTTTTTCTCTCTGTAGATCTCTCGCCACCGGAGGAACCAGTCTCAGCATAACGTTGGTGAAGCCGTAGAGACTCCTGTGAGTATGACAGGCCACCATAAAGAACTGTCAGTTTGGGTTATTATACTCTGTTACTATATGGCTGTTATTAGCTAAATATTGTTCACTATAAATATGTTTCTGCACTTTTCATTCAGCTGGCCTATTTTACTTAAAATAAGTATATATATTTGGTTGATACTGATAAAATAGAATGATTGGAATATTTATGTGACATTGATTGATAATATCTCTTCAAGGATAAATGTTACATGTATTTCAGGTTGTTTTGAATGGTGAATATTTGAATAAAGCCAAAATATCCGAAGGAGGCAAAAAACTGAGGAAGAATTGGACTTCAACTTGGGTAGTCCTGGACACGGATAAACTTCTGTTTTATAAAGACAGCAAGCAAGAAGCCCTGACAAATTTGGTAGGTTTTTGCAAGATCCTCACACCCTTACTCATTCTCTCTCTCTCTCTCTCTTTCTTTTTCTCTCACTCTCTCACTCTTTCTCTCTCTCTCTCTCTTACACAAACACAGTAAAGTACAAAGTGATGGTTCAGTAAAGTACAAAGTGATGTTTTATTTGATTTATTTCACCTTTATTTAACCAGGTAGGCCAGTTGAGAACAAGTTCTCATTTACAACTGCAACCTGGATAAAGCACAGCAGTGCGACACAAACAACAACACAGAGTTACACATGGAATAACCAAACATACAGTCAATAACACAATAGGAAAAAAGTCTATATACAGTGTGTGCAAATGAGGTAAGATAAGGGAGGAAAGGCAATAAATAGGCCATGGTGGCGAAATAATTACAATTTAGCTATTAAACACTGGAATGATAGATGTGCAAAAGATGAATGTGCAAGTAGAGATACTGGGATGCAAAGGAGAAAAAAAAATAGCAGTATGGGGATGAGGTAGTTGGATGGGCTATTTACAGATGGGCTATGGTTCAGTAAAGTAAAGGAAAAAGTGATGGTTTAGTAAAGTACAAAGGGATGGTTCAGTAAAGTAAACAGTGATGACATTAGGTTGTATTATAACCATCTGAATACGAAGGGTCAATGTTCAATTACAGCCACAAATCAGCTTTCTAAGGGATTGCCAATAAGCATTATGAGTACCAATGTTGAGTGAACATTTACATTTTAATTTAATTGTTTTATTTCTTAAACTGGCAAATTTACTTTAGCTTTGATCCCATGGCGTAGAACTCACCCAATGAAAATGCAATGAGCAACTGTTTACCCCCTTGTGAAGAGGAGTGTGTGTGTGTATGTGTGTGTGTGTGTGTGTGTGTGTGTGTGTGTGTGTGTGTGTGTGTGTGTGTGTGTGTGTGTGTGTGTGTGTGTGTGTGTGTGTGTGTGTGTGTGTGTGTGTGTACATATACAGTATATGCATGCATGTATATCTGTGTCTGTCTATGTGTGTAGTATGTGACTTTAATCCAGAGAGAGAAAGAGAGAGGTAGGAGCGCGAGAGAGAGAGGTAGGAGCAAGAGAGAGAGAGGTAGGAGCGCGAGAGAGAGAGAGAGAGAGAGAGAGAGCGAGGTAAGAGAGAGAGGGCTTGGGTGGTGGGATTCTAAAATGAGCTTGCCATGCTTTTTGATGAAGCTCAGAGGACTTAATCAAAGCACCCTCTCTATTACTGAGCCCCACCAGGGCAACGGTATGTCAGACTCTCCCTGTCCAATAGTTCATTATGGGCAAGAGAGGCATTTCCACATATATTGACATATCTCACCCTTTTCCGATGAATAACTGAAATAGTGGTTACAGTGGAGGGCTGGGTGGTGTTATGAAGAAGTACAATTTCGTAATTTGTTAGTCTTTGTTTTAGAGTAGAATAAACAGTTTGTTAATCTCTTGTGTTATCATTTGGTCGCTGTCGACAGTATTTAGGTTTGGGTCTGAATATACACAATGTCATCATCATCATCATACGAACTCAGGATATGATCTCACCTGCAGCGTGTACATAGTTCTGTAAGAAGAGTTATTTATTGACCAGAAACTAGAACGCTCAAATCATCCAACTATAACAAGTGTAGTTTACTATGACTGAAGCAGGTACTGGAAGTCAAATATCACCTGATTTGTCCAATACTGTACCTGTTAGCCATGGTAGTTCATTGAGTCTTCAGGGTTCAGTCTATTCGATGCTGATCATGAGGGATCTCAGTGAGCATCTTCCATTGGTCTAAAACGGCTTGGTTACTGTTGGTTGTGACAATGTACTGCAGTACTATATTGTAATACTATTGCAGAATGTCCTTATCGTCTTAATTTTCTACTGCATCTTTCAATGATTTCACCAGTTTTTAGATTGTTTAAACTTGCTGAGACCACGACAGGGAATTATATCTAAATGAGTTTCCATACCTTTTACACTGATTCTTATTTGAAAAGCAACATATGCGTATATTCTAAATTACATTCTCTCTGCCTGAAAATTATACCATTCCTATTTTGATACATTTACACACTGCTTCTTTGATTCCATAGAGGATATCAATAAGATACTAAAGGTTAGAACTAGATGGTCATTTTCCATGAAGAAAATTGGTGCTTTTTAACTCTTTACAGTTATTATTGTGGTAATGGCAGACGTTTTAAAATGTTTTACTTTAGCCAAGAAGTTAAATATAGTCAAAATTAAATTTAGTAAAATAATTTCTCTGTTTACTTTGATAGACTACACTATCAACCTTATTACTTTGGATTGTGGGGCAGTTAGATCACATATTTTATCACAAATAACTACACTCAGAGTAGCATACTACACTTTTATTCAGTCTCCTAATACAATACCACAGTATACTGTATGACAACTGTAGTAATAGAATACAGAAGGCAAAGAGGCATTGTTGAAGTTTAAAATAAATCAAAAAAACGTTATTTCATCCCAAGCGTTTATCCCTTACTTCAACTGTACATTAATTTCTTAATCGAAGGATACAGCTGTTAAAAGAAAGTTATGACTGGATAGATAAATAAATAGGACAGGTGAATAAATGGATAGATAAATAAATAGGACAGATTAATAAATGGATAGATAAAGACGGATAGATAAATAAATAGGACAGATGAATAAATGGATAGATAAAGACGGATAGATAAATAAATAGGACAGGTGAATAAATGGATAGATAAAGACGGATAGATAAATAAATAGGACAGGTGAATAAATGGATAGATAAAGACGGATAGATAAATAAATAGGACAGGTGAATAAATGGATAGATAAAGACGGATAGATAAATAAATAGGACAGGTGAATAAATGGATAGATAAAGACGGATAGATAAAGACGGAAGAACAAATGGATGGAGAGATGAAGGGATAAAACAAGGTTATGTTGGACTGATTGGTAAAGGAATGAATGTATGGTTGAAGGGGTGGATGGTGTGTGTGATATTCTCTGATATTCAGATTTGAATAGAAGAGAAGTTGATCAACGTGCCATAAACCTCTACAGGATTGGTGGGTCCCCCGCGGGACTGTTGAGCTAACGTAGGTTAATGTGATTAGCATGAGGTTGTAAGTAACAAGAACGTTTCCCAGGACATAGACCTATCTGATATTGGCATAAAATGTAAGTTATTGTTAATCTAACTGCACTGTCAATTTACAGTAGCTATTACAGTAAAATAATACCATGCTATTGTTTGAGGAGAGTGCACAATTATGAACTTGAAAATGTATGTGTAAAATGCACATTTGGGCAGTCTTGATAAAACATTTTGAACAGAAATACAATGATTCATTGGATCAGTCTAAAACTTTGCACATACACTGCTGCCATCTGGTGGTCAAAATCTAAATTGCGCCTGGGCTGGAATAATACATTATGGCCTTTCTCTTGCATTTTAAAGATGCTGGTATTATCTTTTACCAGATCTAATGTGTTATATACTCCTACATTCATTTCACATTTCCACAAACTTCAAAGTGTTTCCTTTGAAATGGTATCAAGAATATGTATATCATTGCTTCAGGTCCTGAGCTACAGGCAGTTAGATTTGGGTATGTCATTTTAGCCAAACCTTTACAAAGTGGGGCGGATCCTTCGTTGTTGAGAAAAGTGGTTAAGGTAGCTGATTAGTATCAAAAGTCCCAATGTTTACTCATTGTCTCATGCTTAGAATGTGCTCCCCCCATTGTTATAATTTGAAAGTTCTGAAAAGTTCCACGGCAGTTAATTAAACTGTGGGAAGTTAGCTAAATTAGTTGATGTTGTTACTAAAATAGCTGTACCTCATGATTGGTAGTAGATATTTCTGTGGGCTGCAATCCCGTTAACGGGATGATATGACAACAGCCAGTGAAAGTGCAGGGCGCAAATTCAAAACAACATAAATCTTATAATTAAAATTCCTCAAACATACAGGTAAAGGTAGTCTTGTTGTTAATCCCACCACAGTGTCCGATTTCAAATAGGATTTCCCGCAAAAGCACCACAAACGATTATGTTAGGTCACCACCAAGCCACAGAAAAACACAGCCATTTTCCCAGCCAAAGAGAGGAGTCACAAAAAGCACAAATAGAGATAAAATGAATCACTAACCTTTGATGGTCTTCATCAGATCACACTCATAGGACTTCATGTTACACAATACATGTATGTTTTATTTGATAAAGTTCATATTTATATAAAAAATCTGAGTTTACATTGGCGCGTTACATTCACTAGTTCCAAAAACATCCAGTGATTTTGCATAGCCACATCGATTCAACAGAAATACTCATCATAAATGTAGATGACAATACAAGTTATACACATGGAATTATAGATATACCTGTCCTTAATGCAACCGCTGTGTCAGATTTCAAAAAAACTTACAATAAAAAAAAGCAAACCATACAATAATCTGAGACGGCGCTCAGAACAATCAAGTCAAAATAGCCACCATGATGTAATCAACATAAACCATAAATTACATGCTAAATATTCCCTTACCTTTGATGATCTTCATCAGAATGCACTCCAATGAATCCCAGGTCCACAATAAATGCTTGATTTGTTCGATAATGTCAATTATTTATGTCCAATTAGCTACTTTTGTTAGCGCGTTTGGTGTACATATCCAAACGCTCGTTCTGGTCAGCGTTACGTCGGACAAAAACTTCAAAAAGTTATATTACAGGTCGAAGAAACATTTCAAACTAAGTACAGAATCAATCATTAGGATGTTTTTATTATTAAAAGTGGTCAAAACGGCAGCTGTTTTAAAAAAAGTTACAGAAAATGTTGATGCAGTCCCTGAAACAGCTGTAACATTTGATTGGTACCAGATAATGATGTTGTTATTTCAGATTTGAATAGCAGAGAAGTAGAGGAAGTTTGTCAAAGTGGTGAAATTACAGTATCTGATTTGTGTCAAAAGTTGCATTGTTGCATTTCCAGTGAATGGAAGTTGGAAGTAATGATATCTCATTAATGTGAATGAAAAATAAATACATAATGTTTTATAGTTTAAAAAGTATAAATAATATCAAAAAGTTGAATGCATGGTGGCGCAGTGGTTAAGGGCGCTGTACTGCAGCGCCAGCTGGGGCTTGGTCGGTAGGGGTGTCCTTGTCTCATCAGCGACCAGCGACTCCTGTGGCGGGCTGGGCGCAGTGTGCGCTAACCAAGGTGGCCAGGTGCACGGTGTTTCCTCCGTCGCATTGGTGCGGCTGGCTTCCGGGTTGGATGCGTGCTGTGTTAAGAAGCAGTGCGGCTTGGTTGGGTTGTGTATCGGAGGACGCATGACTTTCAACCTTCGTCTCTCCCGAGCCCGTACGGGAGTTGTAGCGATGAGACAAGATAGTAGCTACTACAACAATTGGATACCACGAAATTGGGGAGAAAAAGGGGTAAAAATTCAAAAGAATAAAAATAATAAAAAGTTGAATGCAAGTACTCTATTCCAGACCAGTCTGCACATTTTAAAGTTTGATTGGAATTTCTAGATTAAACGTTGTAAGAGGAGTAGCGTGCAGAAGAAGAAGAAGAAGTATGACGGAGATTTAAGTCAGGACATTTTCTTCTCAAGTGCCACCTAATACTAGAGAAAATGCAACACATGCACATTCTCATCTTACAGCATGATGACAAAAAAGTGCTAATAACAAACAGGAATCAGAAGATCTGTCTCTGCTCTTGGGCAGATTGCTTCCGTTTGTTCATTAATCGTGATTCGTGACAAATATCTGGCCAAGATAGTGATAGCTGTACCCTGTTTGAAAACATGCCTATTGATATTTGTCCATAACTTTGGTGCTTTTATCCCATTCATAACACAGCAGTGAAACAACTTATTACTAACCACCTCTTATCCCTCTGTAGAAACCTGGATGCAGTCCTGATGGGATGGATCTCTGTGGGGCTGTGGCTGAATGGACAACGGAGAAGTCCAGCCGGAAGAACGTGCTTCAGGTATGGACATTTGGTTTATGTGTGAAGAGGATCAGTAGTTTACAATAAGACTGAGCAGCCTGCAGATTGTCTGCTTTGGTTTTTGAGGATGGGATGTTATTGAGTGCACTCGTTCCCTGATGATTCCTACAGATAATAGACTCAACTTCTTAAGACATTTGATACATTTTCATGAGTCTTTGAGTCAACCACCTGTTCAGAAAAGACATTTGCATTTAGTCAGATTGCATTTGAAGGTGATGTCAGGCCAGCGTCTTACATCTCCTCAAAACAAATGGCCTTTAGATTAGTAAATTAGACTTTTAAAATGTCACAGTACTATCTTCTTATTGCCTTTTGAAGATGGTCTTTTGATAAAGGCTTAAGGCAGTAAAGCAAACTGATGATCGATTCATTGGCAGTGGCAGCGTAGGTTTTCATGTGGGGGAAAAAGCAGAGGGATGAAATTCACTGATTACGGGAGAAAAGGAAGAGCAGATTGCTTAACTTCATCGCTGCTGGTCGCTACTCTGCTGCACAGTATTTCAGCCCCAAAATCTTAATGCGGTGAAGATTAAAATGGGAATTACAGCATAATCTTAAGTAATCCAAGTGCAGACAACATTGTCAATCAACTCTAGGATTAAAGTTAAAATTAGCACAGAAAGTTACTGTTAATTTTGCACCAATCAAGACACTGATTTACAATCTAAGAAATACCTCACAAAGATGTGCCTGTCAGATGGGTAGATGCTAGAATATACAGTGCCTTGCGAAAGTATTCGGCCCCCTTGAACTTTGCGACCTTTTGCCACATTTCAGACTTCAAACATAAAGATATAAAACTGTATTTTTTTGTGAAGAATCAACAACAAGTGGGACACAATCATGAAGTGGAACGACATTTATTGGATATTTCAAACTTTTTTAACAAATCAAAAATTGAAAAATTGGGCGTGCAAAATTATTCAGCCCCTTTACTTTCAGTGCAGCAAACTCTCTCCAGAAGTTCAGTGAGGATCTCTGAATGATCCAATGTTGACCTAAATGACTAATGATGATAAATACAATCCACCTGTGTGTAATCAAGTCTCCGTATAAATGCACCTGCACTGTGATAGTCTCAGAGGTCCGTCAAAAGCGCAGAGAGCATCATGAAGAACAAGGAACACACCAGGCAGGTCCGAGATACTGTTGTGAAGAAGTTTAAAGCCGGATTTGGATACAAAAATATTTCCCAAGCTTTAAACATCCCAAGGAGCACTGTGCAAGCGATAATATTGAAATGGAAGGAGTATCAGACCACTGCAAATCTACCAAGACCTGGCTGTCCCTCTAAACTTTCAGCTCATACAAGGAGAAGACTGATCAGAGATGCAGCCAAGAGGCCCATGATCACTCTGGATGAACTGCAGAGATCTACAGCTGAGGTAGGGGGCTCTGTCCATAGGACAACGATCAGTTGTATATTGCACAAATCTGGCCTTTATGGAAGAGTGGCAAGAAGAAAGCCATTTCTTAAAGATATCCATAAAAAGTGTTGTTTAAAGTTTGCCACAAGCCACCTGGGAGACACACCAAACATGTGGAAGAAGGTGCTCTGGTCAGATGAAACCAAAATTGAACTTTTTGGCAACAATGCAAAACGTTATGTTTAGCGTAAAAGCAACACAGCTCATCACCCTGAACACACCATCCCCACTGTCAAACATGGTCGTGGCAGCATCATGGTTTGGGCCTGCTTTTCTTCAGCAGGGACAGGGAAGATGGTTAAAATTGATGAGAAGATGGATGGAGCCAAATACAGGACCATTCTGGAAGAAAACCTGATGGAGTCTGCAAAAGACCTGAGACTGGGACGGAGATTTGTCTTCCAACAAGACAATGATCCAAAACATAAAGCAAAATCTACAATGGAATGGTTCAAAAATAAACATATCCAGGTGTTAGAATGGCCAAGTCAAAGTCCAGACCTGAATCCAATCGAGAATCTGTGGAAAGAACTGAAAACTGCTGTTCACAAATGCTCTCCATCCAACCTCACTGAGTTCGAGCTGTTTTGCAAGGAGGAATGGGAAAAAATTTCAGTCTCTCGATGTGCAAAACTGATAGAGACATACCCCATGCAACTTACAGCTGCAAAAGGTGGCGCTACAAAGTATTAACTTAAGGGGGCTGAATAATTTTGCACGCCCAATTTTTCAGCTTTTGATTTGTTAAAAAAGTTTAAAATATCCAATAAATGTCATTCCACTTCATGATTGTGTCCCACTTGTTGTTGATTCTTCACAAAAAAATACAGTTTTATATCTTTATGTTTGAAGCCTGAAATGTGGCAAAAGGTCGCAAAGTTCAAGGGGGCCGAATACTTTCGCAAGGCACTGTATATAGATCGAATGTGCTTCCAATCAAAAGTCCAAATATGACAATAAGTCTCAGCTCATTGGATACTGTAATCAAATATACACTGCTGAAAAAAATTAAGGGAACATTAAAATAACACATCCTAGATCTGAATGAATTAAATATTCTTATTAAATACTTTTTTCTTTACATAGTTGAATGTACTGACAACAAAATCACACAAAAATGATAAATGAAAATCAGAGTTATCAACCCATGGAGGTCTGGTTTTGGAGTCACACTCAAAATTAAAGTGGAAAACCACACTACAGGCTGATCCAACTTTGATGTAATGTCCTTAAAACAAGTCAAAATGAGGCTCAGTAGTGTGTGTGGCCTCCACGTGCCTGTATGACCTCCCTACAACGCCTGGGCATGCTCCTGATGAGGTGGCGGATGGTCTCCTGAGGGATCTCCTCCCAGACCTGGACTAAAGCATCCGCCAACTCCTGGACAGTCTGTGGTGCAACGTGGCGTTGGTGGATGGAGCGAGACATGATGTCCCAGATGTGCTCAATTGGATTCAGGTCTGGGGAATGGGCGGGCCAGTCCATAGCATCAATGCCTTTCTCTTGCAGGAACTGCTGACACACTCCAGCCACATGAGGTCTAGCATTGTCTTGCATTAGGAGGAACCCAGGGCCAACCGCAACAGCATATGGTCTCACAAGGAGTCTGAGGATCTCATCTCGGTACCTAATGGCAGTCAGGCTACCTCTGGCGAGCACATGGAGGCCCCCCAAAGAAATGCCACCCCACACCATGACTGACCCACCGCCAAACCGGTCATGCTGGAGGATGTTGCAGGCAGCAGAATGTTCTCTGCAGCGTCTCCAGACTCTGTCACATGTGCTCACTGTGAACCTGCTTTCATCTGTGAAGAGCAGGGCGCCAGTGGCGAATTTGCCAAGCTTGCTGTTCTCTGGCAAATGCCAAACGTCCTGCACGGTGTTGGGCTGTAAGCACAACCCCCACTTGTGGACATTGGGCCCTCATACCACCCTCATGGAGTCTGTTTCTGACCGTTTGAGCAGACACATGCACATTTGTGGCCTGCTGGAGGTCATTTTGCAGGGCTCTGGAGTGCTCCTCCTGCTCCTCCTTGCACAAAGGCGGAGGTAGCGGTCCTGCTACTGGGTTGTTGCCCTCCTACAGCCTCCTCCACGTCTCCTGATGTACTGGCCTGTCTCCTGGTAGCGCCTCCATGCTCTGGACACTACGCTGACAGACACAGCAAACATTCTTGCCACAGCTCGCATTGATGTGCCATCCTGGATGAGCTGCACTACCTGAGCCACTTGTGTGGGTTGTAGACTCCGTCTCATACTACCACTTGAGTGAAAGCACCGCCAGCATTCAAAAGTGACCAAAACATCAGCCAGGAAGCATAGGAACTGAGAAGTGGTCTGTGGTCACCACCTGCACAACCACTCCTTTATTGGGGGTGTCTTGCTAATTGCCTATAATTTCCACCTGTTGTCTGTCCATTTGCACAACAGCATGTGAAATGTATTGTCAATCAGTGTTGCTTCCTAAGTGGACAGTTTGATTTCACAGACGTGTGATTGACTTGGAGTTACATTGTGTTGTTTAAGTGTTCCCTTTATTTTTTTGAGCAGTGTACATGAAGCATTCTTATTTTTCACCCAGCGCTCTGCTATCTGCCACTTTTATTCTCTCTGAACCACCCAGTAAGGAAGTGTCCTCCCTGGATAGTGTTGATATCCACAGGCTGCCCAGCCAAAGATCACAGGGTCACGAACCTGAGAAATGTTGTGCCTCTCAGTCAGTCAGAGTTCACTTTCCTAAGACCTCAATGGCACCATCTGTTTTCCTCCGCAGTAGTGTTTCAGATCAGCGACATGACTGCCGGAAAACCTGTTCTTCCTAGAGGAAGTTATGGGTAAAACGATAGAGGAGAGCTGGAACGGACCCTTTAAGGCAGGGGTTCTCGCCCCCAACGTCTATTTCTACGTCCACAAGCATTGTTCATGACACAATCTGTTCACACCCCTCTTGTGAGCGGAGAGAAAATGTTGCGCTGGTTTAAGGCTTATTTCCTGCAAATCTACACATTTTGTCATCGATCAATCAATCAAATGTATTTATAAAGCCCTTTTTACATCAGCCGATGTCACAAAGTACTATACAGAAACCCAGCCTAAAACCCCAAACAGCGAGCAATGCTATGCAGGGTTTCAGAGAAAATGTTGCAGTATTTTAGCTAATTTTCTTGCAATTCTATAAATGTTCTACACATGTCTAATGTGTATTCATGTGATATTTGAGTAAATCAAACATTACAACCAAATCTATGGGCAAAGAAACCATGCTGACATGGGCTAGTTGATCTGGACATTTCTGACAAGTTATAAATAGTCCCTTATGTTATGTAATGACTGATATGACAAGAGGAAAACACCTTGTGTATTGTACTTTTACAACTTTCAAGAGTAAGTTGAGTTCCTTATAAACAAAAAAAAGGCTCCTCACAGCTTGGGAACCACTTCCTCAAGGCCGATATTTTCTTCTATCTACCTCCGATATTTTCTTCTATCTAAAGTTGAACGTTTAGTGAATGTGTGATCAACTGAGGAAGTGGTTCAATGACTCTATGGCGGTCCTGCAAGAGGATGATCATGGTTAGAAGAGCGCTCTGGTTTGGCTCGAGGGCAGCTGAAGGAAAAGTCATTGTTTGGAAATAGGTGTTCATGTTATTTATCAACCCAGTTTATGTATTCCCCTTTTATCTTCATGTTTTTCTTTATGTTTTTCTTTATTATCTTTATCATTGTTGAAAGACAGTTGGTGGCACACAGGTCTTTTAGATTCCACAAGTAAAGGAAAGAGGATGGGAATGGAGGAGGGTGTTATTGAGGCCATTGTCATCCAAAGTATTTATTCAGCTGCAGGGTCCTTTTATACATGACAGATGTTCCTCAGCCTTCCCTTCACCTCCTCACTCATCAAAATCATCATCTGTGTTTATGAATAGATGGATATTGTTCTTCGTGATTCACTATTGCAATTCCAGGAGCTTTAGGAAGGAGGGACACTGGTTACTTCCCACTCCAGCTTAGTGACACACTTGGTAAATAACCCTCACATGGTCTCTACATATGAGATTTTTAAAATAATACCAAGGTTCCCGTCAGCATTATCACTAACACAGCGTTGACTAAGTGAAAAGTAACCTTGCAGAAACACAGAGAGGGGAGCTCTGATCTTTGTACTTGGACACCTGAGGGAGCCCCGTATCTCGTGTCAGACACACTGAAAGAATGCATACTGAAAGAACACAGTTCCAAGCTGTTGTCAGTTCTTGTGACATCACATGCGGATAGACAAGAAATACACATATCAGACTGCATTATGAGATAAGTCATTGTTCGTCACAGCCGCCTTATGATACGTATGATAGCAGAATTATCCAAATATTGTAAAAATATAAACAAATGTTGTTTTGTTTTGTCATTTAGCAGACGCTCTTATCCAGAGCGACTTACAGTAGTGAGTGCATACATTTTTTAAAACTTTTTTGTACTGCGTTCACTGAAAAACAAAGATTGTTTAAACTTCACTCTTTGTACAGTGGCAAAAACCAAACCATTTGAAGAGGCAGAGATGGAAGAGGGAACAGAAAAAGCTTGGGGAACCCCAAACCAGACCACCTATCAGGCTAACACTGTCCGATTAAAGCCAGATACAATGAGCAGAGCTCTGTATTCTAAACTGGACTGTTGAGCTAACTTATGTGAATTATTGAGTGGTGTCATACTGAAAATAATATTTCAAAATGTCTGGAGACCAAGAATGGAAATGCCTGCACACTGTCTTTATAAGCAATTGATAAGAATTTCAACCCATATTTTTTTTTAATAACTATCGTCAGCATTGATGAAAGCAGACAGTCTGTTTGAAAAGGACTAACGACTCAAAGCGCCTCCCGCGAGGCTAATAAAGCCAGACATATCTCTGACGTTGCTCAACAAATAAAAAGGAGCACAACTTTGAATAAGTGGTCATGCATTTTTCATGCTTTTCTGCATATCTAAGTGTTTGAGTCTGGCTTGAGTGAGTTAAAAGCAAATAACAAAAGGAGCAGAAAAGTCCAAAATTGCATCAACTCCTCTAGTAGAGAGACAAACAGTAGGGTAGTGTCAAAGGCGTCTGGTTTTATCCAAGAGCCGCTTCTACGGAGTCGTCGACAGCAGCATCCTTCTCTCATCACTAATTGATTCTTTGGAGGTTTGGGCGACTCTCGCTATGAGCCTCCTGTACCCTATCATGTCTGACAAACATGGCTCTCATAGTCATAATGTGGAAAAACAAACTCCAAAAACATCCATGGAGAGAGGACAGAAACAACTGGGAGGATGAAATAGAGCCCGGGGCTAGAAAATAATGAGTCCATTTAAGTGGAGGAGCTTTAACCTGCCACCGCCCCAAAAAACATTGCTTGTCTTGACTAATCAACAGGAAAGTTTAATATTATTGCGAAAGACTCGTAATCACGTCCGAGAAGTATGAAGAATCCTTCTGAGTGTCGAAGGTGAATCATACTGTGAGGAAGAGGGTGGGTGACTGCGTTGAGGTTAGCACAATTTATGATCTTCGGTTTTCTGAATGAGCCTCAACCTCTCTAGAGTTCAGTCAGATTGACAACTGTCTTGACTCTTGTTACACCAACACAGAAAGACCAAACAACCCTGAGGTGAAGGAGATGTATGTGGAGTAGATAAGAATAGCTGGATTGATTACACGGATCAATGAATATATTCACTACTTTAAAAAAGTGAAAGATCAGCGCAGTAGATGTTCAGAGCAGGTTGTAGTTTGTAGTATTTTTAGTAGTAGTAGTCCGGTGTCTACTGGTCCGCTGATCCGGGGATGTAATCGTACAAATCTGCTGACCTGACTAGTTTAATATCCTTCTGTCTTAAGCTCACAGTGCCTGATTGCTTCCAGATGACCAGCCTCAATTTCCTCGGTTGTGGATAGGAGTGGCTCACTCCCAAAATGGACATCGCATCACACACAGATAGAGAGATCCTCTCAGACACAGACTGTGCTTCTACTAGCCAACACTACTTCAGTGAGGTCTAGCACCTATGACCTGTGTTTAAACCCAATAGGAAGCTCCTACCTTACATAGTGTTGATGATAGTGGGCATCAGCCAACAACTAGTCATTTATTTAAAAAAAATCCAGCCTATTCTAGAATGTTAATGGGAAAGTTAGTCGGGGGAAAATATCAATATCCAGACCATTTCATTCACCTCTCATATTCCTTCATCCACCTCCCTCTTGTTCTCTTGTGCTTCCGGCTGGAGGGCAGAGACTTTACCACCAAGACATTCACCATATTGTAGCGATGCATGTCTCCGCGGTGTCACAGAGCTGCGGGAGTCTGGAGCTGTTGAACAGTGTTATCATACAGTAAGCAGCGTTTCACACACTGCACAGGGGTTGATATGCTTGGGAGTGACTTTGTGATTAGTGTTATGGTTAATGGTCTAGGAGGATGGCTAACTCTTTAAGGCTTTAAGTAGGGAAGTGGTATTATTGTACATCAATCTATTCAAATAATAGGCTTTTATTTTGTTTTGCTATGAGATGAAGGCATGTCGGTTTGTCACTCCGTGTTCTGGTAGAACTTTTCTGTCTTTTTAAAGGTATGGATAGCATACTTTATGACAACAGAATCACAACAGTCCCAGATTAACATTGAAACACTAGCTGTCATCTGAGTCTTGACCCCTACAAGACTCACCATGTCAGTCCATCATCTGGTCCCCCCCCAGCTGTATCACAACTGCCCAAGATCGGAAGTCCTATAGGGTGGTACACAATTGACCCAGCTTCGTCCGTGTTAAGGGGAAGGTTTGGCCGGGGTAGGCCCCTTTATCATTGTAAATAAGAATTTGTTCCTAACTGACATACCTGGTTAAATAAATGAAATAAAAGTATTGCATCAGCATTGCTTTTAGGTGACTGTGCTGTTGTAAGTTACCTTCGTAATGTTCCCTTTGAAGTGAGTCTCTGGGGACTTAATCTGTTGAAATGACAGTTTCTCTCTGGGAGTTCTCTTGTGGTGTGGCCCTTCATCCTCAAAGCTGCTTACATTGAAGTGGGCATTAATTTGTTTTTTTCAGAGAAACAGTGAAAGTATAGTGTGTGTTAAGCGCCAGAACGGTGGAAGGATTTAAACCTCCAACAGCAGATTGCCTTGGAGATTCAATTTAGAAATAAACGTCAGTTCAGTTAAACCATAGGACTTCATTCTAGCCAGATATACATCACACAATGTTATACCTTTCCTTTGTGGGGAGATGAAGCATCGCAATACATTCGGGTCATGGAGCAAAGAGAAGTGAACAGAGACATTTGTGGGTGATGAATTGTGGGTATTAATTACAATTTCTAGCAAATAATGGAACATCCTCATCACAACTGTCACCTTGGCCTTCAATAACTCAGCAGTACATTACGGCATTAACATTCTGCTCAGGTCAGACCTGAAGAAGAAGTACCAACACAGAGATTTCCTCTGTTATTGTAAGAACTTATATTTCTGTGAACTATATCGTTGCAGTTTTGACACATCTACAAATATTTTGTTGCAAATTGGAAATAATTAACTTGGCAAAATAGAATGCTTCAAAGTTGCATTGTTCCTTTATGAGGAGCCATAATTAATGTTTAATTTAAAAGCCACATGCAAATGTAAAGGCACAAATGGCAGTCTCCTCTCTCCTCCGCTGTACATATTTAAATATTAATGGCTCCAGTCGAAAGGAAGCCCAGACATTCAACACCCTCTTTATTAAGAAATGTGATCAAAAATAAACATGTATTTCCTATTCTTTTTCATTTCTAAAAGTAAAACATTACATTGCACTACATTTCACTTAGTCAAAATGCACAGGAAAGCTTTGACTTGTTTAGTTACAAGGAGCTGAATATATTCTATATATAATATATTCTCTGAATAGAAGTCATACTCTTTATATGCAGTTGTTGTACTGTGAAATGAACATCATTGGCTCAGTTTTCCATTGCATTGTCAAAACTTATTATCTACTATAATACCTCACATTTTAATAGCAGTCATGCAGTCAAATGAAACTATTGGTCTGTTTGTTATGAAGATCATTGTTATTTGGCGGGCATAAACTATACAATTAATGTTTTATTTGCCGTAGTCTGTAATTTACCAATGAATATGTTTGCCAATGGTTTTGTTTGACTGTGGAGACCTTTCATTAGCCTGCACCTCCAACACAGTCTGTAGTGTTCTCTAGCAGGCACCTCCAACACTGTCTGTAGTGTTCTCTAGCTGGCACCTCCAACACAGTCTGTAGTGTTCTCTAGCAGGCACCTCCAACACTGTCTGTAGTGTTCTCTAGCAGGCACCTCCAACACTGTCTGTAGTGTTCTCTAGCAGGCACCTCCAACACAGTCTGTAGTGTTCTCTAGCAGGCACCTCCAACACTGTCTGTAGTGTTCTCTAGCCGGCACCTCCAACACTGTCTGTAGTGTTCTCTAGCCGGCACCTCCAACACTGTCTGTAGTGTTCTCTACCTGGCACCTCCAACACTGTCTGTAGTGTTCTCTAGCTGGCACCTCCAACACTGTCTGTAGTGTTCTCTAGCTGGCACCTCCAACACTGTCTGTAGTGTTCTCTAGCAGGCACCTCCAACACTGTCTGTAGTGTTCTCTAGCTGGCACCTCCAACACAGTCTGTAGTGTTCTCTAGCAGGCACCTCCAACACTGTCTGTAGTGTTCTCTAGCAGGCACCTCCAACACTGTCTGTAGTGTTCTCTAGCCTGCATCTCCAACACTGTCTGTAGTGTTCTCTAGCCGACACCTCCGACACAGTCTGTAGTGTTCTCTAGCCGACACATCCGACACAGTCTATAGTGTTCTCTAGCCGCCACCTCCAACACTGTCTGTAGTGTTCTCTAGCCGGCACCTCCAACACTGTCTGTAGTGTTCTCTAGCCGGCACCTCCAACACTGTCTGTCGTGTTCTCTAGCCGGCATCTCCAACACTGTCTGTAGTGTTCCCTAGCCGGCACCTCCAACACTGTCTGTAGTGTTCTCTAGCAGGCACCTCAAACACTGTCTGTAGTGTTCTCTAGCAGGCACCTCCAACACTGTCTGTAGTGTTCTCTAGCAGGCACCTCCAACACTGTCTGTAGTGTTCTCTAGCCGGCACCTCCAACACTGTCTGTAGTGTTCTCTAGCCGGCACCTCCATCACAGTCTGTAGTGTTCTCTAGCAGGCACCTCCATCACAGTCTGTAGTGTTCTCTAGCTGGCACATTGATATAAGGAGCTGTTTGGGGATCTGCTTTCATGTAGATTAGCATCTCCTGTAAAACATTTGCCTGACAATAAAAAGACCATGATAATTAAAATCTCCAAACCCTTAGTTCAGGAGCCCCGGCGCACGTCAGGATTAGAATAATATCAAGGCGTATTAATGAGTTTGCGTCCCAGCGAACCTACAGCTCAATATGAGCCTGATGACAGAGAGGTGGTGCCCTACTGTACCTTTGTGTCGTCTCAGATTAGGACAGCTGACGTGTGAACATGGAGGCTGGTCAGGGCCCTGTTTAGTTAAAGGAGCTTATCTCCATTTTTCATGAACAGAAGGAATAGACAGGGAGCCTGCCGTCATGTCTCCTCGCTGCTTCAGATAATCTTTCATGCATCTTTGACCGTGCAGCTCCTAAAAAAAAATGTGTTTGATATATTTTTAACCAGTTTGCTCTCCCTTTTTGATTAAACTTCAGAGGGAAGAGTCTGTCTTCTCAGGAAGTCAGATAGACTTTGGTGTAAGCCAGACATTTCAATAAAAGGCTTCCGTTTCTAAGATGACAGAAGAAAAGGACATAATGTTCAGGATGCTTTTCTGTATGAGGATCCCACAGACTACACGTTAAATCCTGAGTCTTAAACCCCAATGCGAAGAGGATTGTAGGCCAGCGTCACCATGATATGGACTCATTGCACTTCATCAGAGATTACAAGTTGGAGGGAGCAGATAGTAAACGTTCACTAAAATTGGTTTCCTCTTTCAAGGCCTAGGATTTTAATTTGACATCCATGCACATAATTCAAAAAAATCTGTCCAAATCTCCCTACGAAATCAATGATTTACAGTGGCTTGCAAAAGTATTCACCCCCTCTTGGCATTTTTCCTATTTTGTTGCCTTACAACCTGGAATTAAAATACATTTTTGGGGGGTTTGTATCATTTGATTTACACAACATGCCTACCACTTTGAAGATGCAAAATATTTTTTTATTGTGAAACAAACAAGAAATAAGACAAAAATACAGAAAAATTTAGTGTGCATAATTATTCACCCCCCCCCCCAAAGTCAATACTTTGTAGAGCCACCTTATGCAGCAATTACAGCTGCAAGACTCTTGGGGTATGTCTCTATAAGCTTGGCACATCTAGCCACTGAGATTTTTGCCCATTCTTCAAGGCAAAACTGCTCCAGCTTCTTCAAGTTGGTTGGGTTCTGCTGGTGTACAGATTCTCAATTGGATTTAGGTCTGGGCTTTGACTAGGCCATTTCAAGACATTTACTGTAAATGTTTCTCCTTAAACCACTCGAGTGTTGCTTTAGCAGTATGCTTAGAATCATTGTCCTGCTGGAAGGTGAACCTCCGTCCCAGCTTAAATCTCTGGAAGACTGAAACAGGATTCCCTCAAGAATTTCCCTGTATTTAGCACCACCCATCATTCCTTCAATTCTGACCAGTTTCCCAGTCCCAGTCGATGAAAAACATCCCCACAGTGAAGCATGGTGGTGGCAGCATCATGCTGTGGGGATGGTGTTCTCGGGGGGGTGATGGAGGTGTTGGGTTTGCACCAGTCATAGCTTTTTCCTTGATGGCCAAAAAGCTCAATTTTATTCTCATCTGACAAGAGTACCTTCTTCCATATGTTTGGGGAGTCTCCCACATACCTTTTGGCGAACACCAAACGTGTTTGCTTATTTCTTCTTTAAGCAATGGCCTTTTCTGGCCACTCTTCCATAAAGCCCAGCTTTTTGGGGTGTACGACTTAAAATGGTCCAATGGACAGATTCTCCAATCTCCGCTGTGGAACTTTGCAGCTCCTTCAGGGTTATCTTTGGTTTCTTTGTTGCCTCTCTGAATAATGCCCTCCTTGCCTGGTCTGTGAGTTTTGAAGGGCAGCCCTCTCTTGGCAGGTTTGTGGTGGTGCCATGTTATTTCAATTTTTTTAATAACGGATTTAATGGTGCTCCGTGGGATGTTCAAAGTTTGTGATATTTTTTTATAACCCAACCTTGATCTGTACTTCTCCACAACTTTGTCCCTGACCTGTTTGGAGTGCTCCTTGGTCTTCATGGTGTCGCTTGCTTGGTGGTGCCCCTTGCTTAGTGGTGTGGCAGACTCTGGGGCCTTTCAGAACAGGTGTATATATACTGAGATCATGTGACAGATCATGTGACACTTAGATTGCACACAGGTGGACTTTATTTAACTAATTATATGACTTCTAAAGGTAATTGGTTGCACCAGATCTTATTTAGGGGCTTTATAGCGAAGGGGGTGAATACATATGCACCCACCACTTTTCAGTTTTTTTATTTTTCAGTTTTTGAGACAAGTTATTGTTTCATTTCACTTCACCAATTTGGACTACTTTCTGTATGTCCATTACATCCAAATAAAAATCTATTTCAATTACAGGTTGTAATGCAACAAAATAGGAAAAATGCCAAGGGGATGAATACTTTTGCAAGGCACTGTATGTGAAAGGTGGAGAGTAAGGGCTCCCGAGTGGTGCAGCGGTCTAAGGCACTGCATCTCAGTGATTGAGGCATCACTACAGACCCTGGTTCAGCGGTCTAAGGCACTGTATCGCAGTGCTATAGGCATCACTACAGACCCTGGCTCAGCAGTCTAAGGCGCTGCATCTCAGTGCTAGAGGCATCACTACAGACCCTGGTTCAGAGGTCTAAGGCACTGCATCGCAGTGCTAGAGGCGTCACTACAGACCCTGGCTCAGCGGTCTAAGGCGCTGCATCTCAGTGCTATAAGCGTCACTACAGACCCTTGCTCAGTGGTCTAAGGTGCTGCATCTCAGTGCTAGAGGCATCACTACAGACCTTGGTTCGATTTGTGATTGGAAGTCCCAGAGCTTTGACATACTGATGTATATCCTTTCTGCCATCATTTTACAATTATGAGAAGCTGTGAATGGCAAAATGAAACATAAATATATTAAATCCTAGCTAGCTCTTTCCCCTGTGGGAAAAGAGAGGGAGCTCAGTGTGTTGTCCACCATATAACATTTATAAGGGGAACAGACTGTAACTAATGCAACATTCATGCAAAGACATCAAACTGAGGTTATGAAACCACCTATCCAAGTCCATTATGATCATGGGGAGAAGAGGTGATTAAACACCACAGACCAGTGCTGTTATTTCTAGGATATAAATACATGTATTGTGTATCTGATTACAAATAAGTTACTTTAGAGAACAGAAAACAATATGCTCAGAGACTATGGTGTGTGTGTTTGGTTGTTTTGAAAGAACTTTCAGATTCACCAGTGAGCCTCTCCGTAACCCATTCCCCACAATGCAGCAGTGTGATTGCAGAGGCTATTACTGACACATCGAGGGGCCGCCTCCAGGAAAAACACTGTTCCAGAGCAAACATGCTTGTTCAGATGCTTGTAACCCAAGAAGAGAGGGGTGGCAAACTCACTCTGACAAGGATTGGGCCCGTAACCATTTCCCCGCTTTTATCTGGCATCCCAAAGTAATGCTGCTTAACAGTTCTTGACGCTTTGTAATGAAGTCAGAAAAGTCAGCTCCACAATAGTCCCAAACTTTGAAGGTCCATGTAGAATAACAACCTATCTGCACACACATACCACAGACATACACACACACACACACACACATGCATTGATGTCTGTGTTATGTTTTTCACACGTGTGCTTGTGCGAGAGGGAGAGAAAGAGGGAGAATGTTGTAAGCAGGCCATCTCCATTGACTTACATTGGATTTGCTTATTTTTTATGCTGTTTAACATACTGTAGGAGTGTGTGAGTGGATTAATTTAAATATTATTTTTATATGTATATATTGGTCCAGACAATTATTATGATTTGAGAAAGAGTAAAGAAGCTGAAAAAATGACTCCATTGAATTTGCTCCTACTGCATTTCTCAGGGTGTGTATGTGTGTGTGTGTGTGTGTGTGTGTGTGTGTGTGTGTGTGTGTGTGAAGTGACAATAACAACCTTATTTTCTGTATACAATGTAAGTATTGGAACTAGGCAGTTTCTAAAGAAAATAGCAATGGGGAACTTCATCAAATGTCTTTGGAGGTGTTGGCAGAAGGTTTTCTTTTGCCGGAACATTTGCTGTTTCTGACAGTTTCTAAAAGACAAAAACAGTGACACCTCAACAGATTGTTTGAATGCAATAATGTTTTGCATTCACTTTTTCCCGAACCTAAACCCACGAATTCTGAAACATGATATACTCTGATGAAAACTACAGTAGCACTACTTACAGAGGTATCCTACACACTTCAATGCAAATTATGTTCTGTTCGCCTGTTCAATTCTACTGTATGGTATAAACCGCACACCCTGTCGTCTACTAGGATACTAGGATACTAGCCAGGCTTCCCCAAATATGTTTTCATAATTTTATGTCAATTTGCCAGTGGCTGAATCTCACCTGAGAAATCATCAGAGCGAAGGAAACAGCTCCCCTCTGTCTCAGTATGTGTAGCCCATGTATCTGATGCTGTCTGGACAGGGAAACAGCTCTCATCTGTCTCAGTATGTGTAGCCCATGTATCTGATGCTGTCTGGACAGGGAAACAGCTCCCCTCTGTCTCAGTATGGGTAGCCCATGTATCTGATGCTGTCTGGACAGGGAAACAGCTCTCATCTGTCTCAGTATGTGTAGCCCATGTATCTGATGCTGTCTGGACAGGGAAACAGCTCTCCTCTGTCTCAGTATGTGTAGCCCATGTATCTGATGCTGTCTGGACAGGGAAACAGCTCTCCTCTGTCTCAGTATGTGTAGCCCATGTATCTGATGCTGTCTGGACATGGAAACAGCTCTCCTCTGTCTCAGTATGTGTAGCCCATGTATCTGATGCTGTCTGAAACAAGAGTATAAAATGTTGATTGATTAATGCCAGCAGGCATTTGGCCTCCTTTCATAAAAAAATAATAATTAGCCAATCAGTGTTGAGCTGAGCTCAACTGTGGGTTGTACTGGTGCAACAAAAAAAAGTAAAGTTTTTGGTAAAAGCCAACTGTGCATGACAACTGGTGCATGACAACTGGTGCACGCATGCCTTGGGGCATATTTTGTGCGTACGCAACGAATATAAATAATTTGAACATGTATTCACAGGACTTGATTTATGAAATTTGTTTAAAAACAGTAATCCCAATGTGACCAAAGACTAAATATACTGTAGTACAATATCAAAAACTCCCATTGTAGACAAACGCTTTGACCGATTTAAAACATGTTGTCTAATTTGGCCATCAACAAGGTTAGAGAACATATGCACTAAAGGATATTTCCATTGTGAACATGAATGGTTAATTTAGGAAGATGACTGCAAAGATAACAGTTTCATCATTTTGTATGGTATGAGATACCATATCTGCTCATTTGACCATGTCAGTTGCAAAAGATGAGCAAACATTTTTTTTTTAAGTTCAAAACCACGATGTCGTCATGGTTACAGTTATTCTGTTTGACGGCGCCAAATGCTGTTACTGCACTGTTGGAGAAATGCAGAACAGGCCCGATATTAAGATGACAAGTATCACGCTAATTATGTTTTCCCCTCTGAGAAGACAGTCTGCATTTGTCTTTTCTTGTGGCACACACACACACACACACACACACACACACACACACCATGCACAACGTGAGCTTGATGTCACACAGACACAGATACATTAACAGGCACGTCACTGATAAGACTCTCAGCAGACCAAAGGAATGCGGATCAAGGGCTGCTGATGCTGGAGTGAGCACATTCTTACCAAATCACGTCGATCAGTGGGTGTCATTTAAATGTAATTCAAATGTAAATACGTATTGTTAGTTTAGGGTATTACGAATTTGAACGTATGCCATTCGGTTTGCATTATGCTCCACTTCATGGGAATACATTAGAAAAAGACTCGTTAATTGTTGTACCTTTTTATTTAAGTCAATTTGAACCTTTGTTCCAGATAACAACCAGCTCCGGCAGTGAGTTCCTTCTCCAGGCTGACAATTACCACACTATTTCTAAATGGCATGACGCTATTAAAAGGACAGCTGACTATTTGGTAAGCAGTTTGCTGTTTCTTATAGACTTATAGACTGAAGTTATGACATTTCTGAAGTCTTTATGATTTCGGACATTGAAACGATGACTATAAATCATTCAGAACACTGTTTAGTCATACCATGCTAACCAAAATGAAAGTAAAACAATTCCCTAAATCATTGACTCCAGGTCAAACGTATGATTTTATGTTTCCACATAGTGCAAATAATCACATTGACATGCTATACTTAAGCAATAATACACGAGTGAGTGTGGTACAGTATATGGCTAAGGGCAGTTCCTTATGCACGACACAACACGAAGTGCCTGGATACAGCCCTTAGTCGTGGTATATTGGCCATATACCACAAACCACGAGGTGCCTTATTGCTATTATTAAACTGGTTACCAACGTAATTAGAGCTGTCAGCCAATCAACATTCAGGACTCGAACCACCCAGTTTATAATGAATAATGAGTGATAGTAAAGAGATGTGAAGCCAGTGACCTTTGGACTGAAATGTTTTAACCTCCTTTCTGTTCTAGTCTAAAGGAGCTGCTGGGAAGGCCTCTGATAAGCCTGGCATACGAAGGGCAAACAGCACAGAGTACCTGCCTAGACATGGGTTTCCGAGCAAGACCCTGTCACTGCCAAGACCTTCACCGGAGTCCCTCTGCACAAAGGAACCCAAACCTGAACACAGACGCTCACTCAGTAAGTTGTCTCCAATGACTAGCTAGTTCTACTACAGTTGCTTATTCAAAACAGTTCTTCATGTGTTGTTGGTACAAGCTTGAACTCACAAAAGTATGCTGATTAAAAGTTGTCTCTTCTCTGTGCTACTGCAGGCATTCAATGACTCAGAATAGCTTTTTCTAAGGAAGTGGTTGCTCGTACATTTGCATAATATACACTACCGTTCAAAAGTTTGGGGTCACTTAGAAATGTTCTTGTTTTTGAAAGAAAAGCACATTTTTTGTCCATTAAAGTAACATCAAATTAATCAGAAATACAGTGTAGACATTGTTAATGTTGTAAATGACAATTGTAGCTGGAAACTGCAGATTTATTATGTAATATCCACATAGGTGTACAGAGGCCCATTATCAGTAACCATCACTCCTGTGTTCCAATGGCACGGAAATTTGAAATAATCACTTGACAACAATATATTTTGCTTTGCATCTCCGTGTACTCCAAAATGTACTATAAGACATATCTCAAACGTGTTTCTTGGATGACAAAGCTAGTCCATAAACAAGGCTAGTCCATAAACAAAGCTAGTCCATAGACAAAGTTAGTCCATAGACAAAGCTAGTCCATAGACAAAGTTAGTCCATAGACAAAGCTAGTCCATAGACAAAGCTAGTCCATAGACAAAGCTAGTCCATAGACAAAGTTAGTCCATAGACAAAGCTAGCTAGTCCATAGACAAAGCTAGTCCATAGACAAAGCTAGTCCATAGACAAAGCTAGTCCATAGACAAAGCTAGTCCATACAAAGTTAGTCCATAGACAAAGCTAGCTAGTCAATAGACAAAGCTAGTCCATAGACAAAGCTAGTCCATAAACAAAGCCTTTTGTTAGATTGACAAGCAGTGTCTGGACTTCCTTTAGACATGGAAAAGTTCAATTGGAGTAAAAACTAGAAAAAGACAGCCATGTGAGAGACTCCTGGAAGGATAATAACAGTGGGAACCTAAGGAGAGAGGAAGAGCGAGGGTCAGGTAGAGAGATGAGGTGAAGCGTTATATCAACTTAGGCTGTAGCATTGTAGAGGCATATTTTTATACTTATTTTATTTATATCACCTTTATTTAACCAGGTAGGCAAGTTGAGAACAAGTTCTCATTTACAACTACAACCTGGCCAAGATAAAGCACAGCAGTGTGACACAAACAACAACACAGAGCTATTAACAAACGTACAGTCAATAATACAGTAAAAAAAGTCTATATACAGTGTGTGCAAATGAGGTAAGACAAGGGAGGTAAGGCAATAAATAGGCCATAGGGTAAAATTATTACAATTTGGCAATTAAACACTGGAGTGATCGATGTGCAGAAGATGAATGTGCAAGTAGAGATACTGGGGTGCATTTATTTTTATTTTTATAAATAACAATATGGGGATGAGGTAGTTGGATGGGCTATTTACAGATGAGCTATGTACAGGTGCAGTTATCTGTGAGCTGCACTAACAGCTGGTGTTTAAAGTTAGTGAGGGAGATATGAGTCTCCAGCTTCAGTGATTTTTGCAATTAGTTCCAGTCATTGGCAGCAGAGAACTGGAAGGAAATGCGGCCAAAGAAGGCTTTGGGAGTGACCAGTGAGATATACCTGCTGGAGCGCGTGCAATGGGTGCTGCTATGGTGACCAGTGAGCTGAGATAAGGCAGGGCTTTACATAGCAAAGACTTATGGATGACCTGGAGCCAGTGGGTTTGGCAACAAATATGAAGCGAGGGCCAGCCAACGAGAGCATACAGGTCGCAGTGGTGGGTAGTATATGGTAAAACGGATGGCATTGTGATAGACTGCATCCAATTTGCTGAGTAGAGTGTTGGAGGCTATTTTGTGAACGAAATCGCCGAAGTCAAGGATCGGTAGGATAGTCAGTTTTACGAGGGTATGTTTGGCAGCATGAGTGAAGGATGCTTTGTTGCGAAGTAGGAAGCCGATTCTAGATGCAATTTTGTATTAGAGATGCCTAATATGAGTCTGGAAGGAGAGTTTACAGTCTAACCAGACACCTAGGTATTTGTAGATGTCCACATATTCTAAGTCAGAACCGTCCAGAGTAGTGGTCGGTTGAAGAGCATGCTTTTAGTTTTATTTGCATTTCAGGGCAGTTTGCGTTCCATGGACAGAGAGTTGTATGGCATTGAAGCTCGTCTGGGGGTTACTTAACACAGTGTCCAAAGAAGGGCTAGAAGTATACAGAATGGTGTCGTCTGTGTAGAGGTGAATCACAGAATCACCAGCAGCAAGAGCAACATCATTGATGTACACAGAGAAAAGAGTCGGCCCGAGAATTGAACCCTGTGGCATCCCCATAGAGACTGCCAGAGGTCTGGACAACAGGCCCTCCGATTTGACACACTGAACTCTGTCTGAGAAGTAGTTGGTGAACCAGGCGAGGCAGTCATTTGAGAAACCAAGGCTGTTGAGTCTGCCGATAAGAATGTGGTAAACAACAGAGTCGAAAGCCTTGGCCAGGTCGATGAATACAGCTACATAGTATTGTCTCTTATCGATGGCAGTTATGATATCGTTTAGGACCTTGAGCGTGGCTGAGGTGCACCCATTACCAGCTCGGAAACCAGATTGCATAGCGGAGAAGGTACGGTGAGATTCGAAATGGTCAGTGATCTGTTTGTTAACTTGGCTTTCAAAGACCTAAGAAAGGCAGGGTAGGATAGATATAGGTGTTTAGCAGTTTGGGTCTAGAGTGTCTCCCCCTTTGAAGAGGGGAATGACAGCGGCAGCTTTCCAATCTTTGAGGATCTCAGATGATACGAAAGAGAGGTTGAACAGGCTAGTAACAGGGGTTGGAACAATTTTGGCTGATAACTTTAGAAGGAGAGGGTCCAGATTGTCTAGCCTGGCTGATTTGTAGGGGTCCAGATTTTGCAGCTCTTTCAGAACATCAGCTATCGGGATTTGGGTTAAGGAGAAGTGGGGAAGGCTTGGCCATGTTGCTGTGGGGGGCGCAGGGCAGTTGACTATGGTAGGGGTAGCCAGGTGGAAAGCATGGCCAGCCGTAGAAAAATGCTTATTGAAAATCTCAATTATGGTGGATTTATCAGTGGTGACAGTGTTTCCTAGCCTCAGTGCAGTGGGCAGCTGGGAGGAGGTGCTCTTATTCCCCATGGACTTTACAGTGTCCTAGAACGTTTTGGAGTTTGTGCTAAAGGATGCACATTTCTGTTTGAAAAAGCTAGCCTTTTCTTTCCTAACTGCCTGTGAATATTGGTTCCTAACGTCCCTGAAAAGTTGCATATCGAGGATGGCTATTTGATGCTAATGCAGTACACCACAGGATGTTTTTGTGCTGGTCAAGGGCAGTCAGGTCTGGAGTGAACCAAGGGCTATATCTGTTCCTGGTTATTCATTTTTTGAATGGGGCATGCTTATTTAAGATGGTGAGGAAAGCACTTTTAAAGAATAACCAGGCATCCTCTACTGATGGAATGAGGTCAATATCATTCCAGGGCACCTTAGCCAGGTCGATTAAAAGGCCTGCTCACTGAAAGGTTTTAGGGAGCGTTTGACAGTGATGAGGGGTGGTCATTTGACCGCAGACCCATTACGGACGCAGGCAATGAGGCAGTGATCGCTGAGATCCTGGTTGAAGACAGCAGAGGTGTATTTGGAGGGCACGTTGGTTAGGATGATATCTATGAGGGTGCCTGTGTTTACTGATTTGGGGTTGTACCTGGTAGGTTCATTGATCATTTGTGTGAGATTGAGGGCGTCAAGCTTAGATTGTAGGATGGCAGGGGTGTTAAGCATGTCTCAGTTAAGGTCACCTAACAACACAAGCGCTGAAGATAGATGGGGGGCAATCAATTCACATATGGTGTCCAGGGCACAGCTGGGGGCAGAGGGTGGTCTATAGCAAGCGGCAACGGTGAGAGACTTGTTTCTGGAAAGGTGGATTTTTAAAAGCCTACTGAGCCTAAAAGCCTATATTAGCCTACTGAGCCTTTCTATAGACAAACATAACACCATAGCGTTCCTTTTCACTTCATTTAACAGTGTGTCTCTTTCTCTGTGTGTTCTTGAGAAGTGTTCAAGTCTTCCAAGCTCACCTACAGCATGTCGGACAGTGCTGATAAGAATGGGGTGAAGAACAGACTCAAAAAGTTCATCACAAGACGGCCCTCTATGAAGACTCTACAGGAGAAAGGCATCATCAAAGGTATAAGAGTATTCTGCCAGGATACGTTGATTCTTTTCCACCACACAACACATGTTGTGAGGAACATAAATCTTTCAAAATGTATTGCACATTTTGACTATCTTCTTTCAATTTGGACTACGCTTCAATCAGAAAGAGGAGACTGAACTGTAGCTGTGCATTCCTCGATGTGACGTCACAATTGAATTGATCATTATTTATAACTATAGAATAACTAGTGAAGATAGTGAGTTATTTCACTGATTTGAAAACGTCTCTTGTCCCCGTACAACAGAGATTGATACAATTATACTGAATGGATTTTATTTGAAAATAAAACAACGACACACCAATCTACATAAATCACATAACCACATAATCCATTTCTCTCAAGGGGAACTCATTTATTGAGCCCACGGTTGAAGGATAATACACTGTTAAGGCATTATTTAAACACATTTGCAATCCTTAGAAGAAGATAACAGTATTTGGAATTTCTCCCAGATTCAAGGAGACCCTTTAATGTGGTGTCTATGGGACAAACCCTTGATCAAAGGGAGAGGACATTATTGACGGAATAAATTAAATACTTGGGGCAGGTGCCCCTCAGACTGTCCTTTTTGTCAGGGCTGAAGAGAACGACACTTCAGAGAGTGTTTCCTCAAATCAGGCCCCCCTTCCCTCCATCCCCCTCTTTCCTATCGTACTTCAGAATGCAAATTAAATCCATGCAATGTGAGGGTTATTTGAATTCCTTTAGGAGTGGTAATTTTGCTCCATTTCTCTGGCCCCCTTCCCCTCCCCCTCATCATGTCCCATGCTTATCCGCTGAGCGCCAGGAAGTGGATTTTGTATACAAAGGTGCTCGCAGTCATTTCTGTATTTATCGAACCCTCCCCTCCAGTGTATAAACAACAGAGGGTTATCTTTGATGTTGCCCAGTGCTAGAGAGACAGCACTGTTCAGTAACATAAGCCAGTTGATGAGTGAAAGAGTGTACCTCTGTGCACTGTCAGCTTGAATACCAGTCTATGTTTGATGAGGTATGCTTTGCTAACCCTATATGGCGTCTACTGGAGATGAACTGACCAAAGTTAGTGACCACAAACGCCTGAGTATTTTGCCAGTAGGGACAGGTCAGTATATTTGAATGGACAAAAGCAGAGTAATGAACCGTCTGATTGGAGCCCAAGATAGTGTGGCCCGCCTCTCCGTCTGATTGGAGCAAAGAGAATGTGGTCCCCCTCTCCGTCTGATTGGAGCAAAGAGAATGTGGCCCACCTCTCCGTTTGATTGGAGCAAAGAGAATGTGGTCCCCCTATCCGTCTGATTGGAGCAAAGATAATGTGGCCCCACTCTGTCCGATTTGAGCAAAGATAATGTGGCCCCACTCTCTGTCCGATTGGAGCAAAGATAATGTGGTCCCCCTCTCCGTCTGATTGGAGCAAAGATAATGTAGTCCCCCTCTCTGTCTGATTGGAGCAAAGATAATGTGGCCCCCCTCTCTATCTGATTGGAGCAAAGCTGCCTGGGTGACTCAGTGTTCATGGGAAAATGTTTTACTTAGTAATTAAATGCTGTGTGTGGTTAACCATTAGTTTGATTATCCTTTACCAGTGTAGCCGTGGAACCTATGTACTGTTATCAACACTGTTGTGGAAACAGCCATCAGAGGAGAACAAGGGCAGTAAGAGTCAAGAGCAATGCTATGAATTAATAACCTATCCCTCAACCTAATGACAATGATCAAGGGACAGTTATCGCTCATTTCAATACTGTTTACACTGTAGCTTTAATTCAGTAGTTCTGGGGAATGGTGTTTTTTTCCTGAATAAACCATGTGTTTTTTCTTCACAGATCGAGTGTTTGGGTGTCCCTTGTTAGCACTTTGTGAGCGGGAAGGGACCACTGTGCCAAATTTCGTCAGGCAGTGTGTGGAGGCTGTTGAAAAAAGAGGTATGTACTTTTCTGAAAAAATATGTTGAAAGTAAGTACTTTGTGTATGGGAAATAATTTAACTACTTACACACACACATACACAGACACACACGGACGGCCCGCTCATTAGGCAGGATTAGGCGACTGCCTATGGTGGAAGATTGACGAGGGAGGCGTTTTCTGAGCTACACTGACCAAGACGCACAACAACATATCAAGCCTCACTTAATTCTGCCCCAAAACAATGACAATTCCTCTCAACCAGTGGCATAATTATATTTTTTGGTGAGTGCTGATGCCACCCTTTAATAAGCAATGGGCACTTTGTCAAAGGTCAAAATATTATGCTTGTCCATTACCAGCCGGCTCTACAGGGTGCAGAGACGCATCTTTCCAACAAAATAATTGTACATCAATCATGTAGCAGACATAGGACATAGTAGAAAAAGTATGTGGCCGTTTCTGTAGCCTACAGACTGGAGATAAATTGTATGACAACATCATGCAGGTTTCTCCGATCAAGTAGCCTGGCCTAAATGGTTCTCAATCGAATAAAACATTTGCTGTCATGTTAACAAACAACATATCCTAAAAGCAGGACAGGTAAATATTGAAGGGACATTCACAACTTGTCCATGAGTTTCACCCCATTGTCATGATCAGTGGTTTCAATTTTATATCCACACATTTTTGACAAGCTGATCATAGCGGAAAAACAATATCTTCTGCATTTCCCTCTGTGTGAACACATTGCAAATAGGCTCTGGATAACTCCTGATAATGTTGGGTAGCCGATATTCAGAGCTTAAATATAAAAATTGATTAGTCACTGGAATCAGGACTAATAAAGCCAATTCAATGTCCTGTTTTACAAACGGGTGGGCCTAACACATGGATGGGCATTCATTCAATTCCATTGCGGGCTGACTTGGTAGGTTACACCCCAGTAAGCAGAGCTGACGTCTTTTGGACATCTTGTTTTTTTGGTGTTTTACAAACGGTAGGCTTACCAGATAGATTGACATTCACCAACTCTGTACCAATCATAGACATCTATGTTTGGTTCACATTTTGCCCGGACCAGCCTTGATTTGGCCCAAAGATAGACATCAATAAATGACATATTTTAACTTTCATTCAGAACCAAAAATGTGCCTGATTTCAACATCCGGAAAATACAAATGTTCAACGTCTGTAAAATACGTATTTTCAACATCCGGAAAATAATTATTTTCACATTTCATTGAGAACCAAAATTGATCCTGATTTCTTTGTCCGGATAATAAATATGTTTCAAGTTCCGGGAAAAGATGGCTTTCCAACGTCCTGGAAAATATGTATTTTAAACATTCGGAAAAAACCTTTTCACCCTTCATTCAGAACCTACAATGAACCTAACTTTAATGTCTGGAAAATATGTATTTTAAATGTCATTTTTCTTACTGGGACATTTCCAGTTTTGTGGGGGCACCAGTTTTTGGTCTCACCTATGGCTGCAGAGTGGCAAGGGCCAGCCCTGCACACACACAAGCAAGCAACATTTGGCCAGGCTCTGGATACAGCAGGAAAAGTACAAGCAAACAGCTTCTGACTGCCTTGTATGTAAACAAAGGGCCCAACACGTTGGGGTCAAATTCATCTGGACATTTTAACATTTGAGCTGCAGAAAATAGCCATGACATTATACAAGAACGCCTTGCAAAGAATGAAACCTTGTACGTCTGCTTTACTTTTTCAAATCAACCATATCCTCTAGTTACCCCACCAGTGACAGCGGTACAGTATATCGCCTTCCACTGTCAAATGCTCAGCAATGTGGACGGATATTCATTAGAGCAACTGACAGAAAAGACCAGAGGAACATGTCGCCCCGGCTACCTCTGGGCAGCGGCAGTGTGACTCAAAATGTGCTGGTGATTTTGTCGTATTGCGTCCAAGTCAAAGCCTCTAATCTAGGCATGATGTGAACTATCCATTCCACTGCAGTGAATGTTAAAATGATCTATCGAAAAACCCAGAATTTCTTTCTAAATTGGTCAATTTTGTTAATCTTGGTCCAAATTAAAACTTGGTCTTGTCAAAGTGTGTAGTATGTCACAGGCTTGTGTCTATCTTGTATCCACCAGGTTTAGAGGCTGATGGCATCTACAGAGTGAGTGGTAATCTTGCCACCATCCAGAAGTTACGATTCTTGGTTGACCAAGGTATGTTCTGTTGTTTAATTCACTTGATTCTTGGTTGACCAAGGTATGTTCTGTTGTTTAATTCACTTGATTCTTGGTTGACCAAGGTATGTTCTGTTGTTTAATTCACTTGATTCTTGGTTGACCAAGGTATGTTCTGTTGTTTGATTCACTTGATTCTTGGTTGACCAAGGTATGTTCTGTTTGATTCACTTGATTCTTTGTTGACCAAGGTATGTTCTGTTGTTTGATTCACTTGTGATTGTTTGTATGTTAAGTTGTTTGTATTACGGCCACATTCCCAGTAAACTAATATAGTTGTCCCTATTATGGATTCATACAGTTCAGTTTCTGTTGGATATCATACAATGAACACACAGGATTGGATTGAGGTGTTCTTTGTGATAAAATGTATACAACCACGACTGTGTTCTGCTGAAATCATGGATCATTCTGAGTAATTACTGAGTAATTCTACTTTACAGCTAAACGATGAATAACTGCAGAGACATATTCTTGTTGACTGAGTAAGTGATCACAAGACTGTCTTTTGCAAATGCAAAAAAAGATTCCCAAACACCTTAAGAATGGGATCTTTCAGAGTAAACGGAAGGATAACGAAGCATCCCTCATGAGACTTCAAGTCAGATCTGTGCCTCCAGTGAAACACATCTACCTACTTCATCTGAATTATCCAAGGTCTCCTTGTGAGGGGCTGATGGGGGATTCCTCCATCAAACCAACAAGAGAACGTTTGTCTGTTGTTGTCCAGAGCTCTGAGAAGGAAGAATAGACCGGTTGACCTTTAAACTAATGTATCATTCTGGAATGTATTTTTATGTCTTGAAGAAAGCTAGCAACTTTCTTCTTTAGACACACCATTATGTTTTATTGTGCCCTGCAGTCCTACAGATTAAAGAAGTGGTTTGTGACGCGGGGACATTGTGGGAAGAGTGACATCACCAACATTCTGCACATTCTGAGCATTCTGACACAGTGACACCATGTGCCTACATTCTGTCCCACTCATTCCATGTCTCCTGAATGTGCTCCCAACCCCCATAGTTGTACAGAGCCAGTACAGTACAAGCTCAAGTGAGAGTGGGTTGAAAGCATCAACCATGTAGTAGGCTACTATGTCCTTCAGGACCATATAGAACGCAGCAGGTTCACTTTTTCTAGTGGGTCTTTGTACAAGGCAACCATGGGCTGTTTAACAATCCACTCAGATGTGTCAAGTGGACACACTGGAGAGGCTGGGTAATTGAAAGTCTGGACTTTCTGCTAGTGAATACCTCAAACTGTCCAGGGAAAGAGAGACATACCCACTTGCTTTGTCATTTTCTATGAGTCTGACTGTCCAACAGTCCAACAGTCCAAAAGAATGAGGAAAGATTAGGAGCATCTTGGCAAATCAGGTACATTTCAAAACATTAATGAAATATTTCTAAGATTATTATCTCTATTAAAATATCCCATGGCTCTATATTCTGATCATGTGACAAGGTTGCCTGAAATAAAGTATGGCTTATTTCCGGTTTCAACATACACCATAATGTGACCATTCCACTGTCTTCAGAGCTTCAGGCCCTGTCATCTTGGCTTTGGATCATAGGCCTACTGCTGCCCTCCTGTGACATATTGAGCCGGGTGCCTCTGAATCAGGTATCCACCTGATGTCTCTGTCACTACCCAGGGTTTTCAGAAATAACTAATTTCAGCAGAAGGTATCTGTCAGTCTAAAACAGAGACACATTCTGCTTCATCAGATCTCTGGGTAGCTGGGAGCCTGTTAGTGAGCGCCGCTGTTAGCAGGTAAACATTAGCACAGTAATTAGACCTCTCCAATTATCCCAATTAAAGCTGTGTTGTTCCTTCTCTCTCCCCTCTCCTGTTCCCTTTCTCTCTTGCACATTTTCTCTCTCGCTCTCTCACTCTCTCTCTCTCTCTCTCCATATCCCCCCTCTCTTTCTGTCTCTCTCTCTCTGTCTCTCTCTCTCTCTCTCTCTCTCTCTCTCTCCACGCCCCCTCTCTCTCCCCCTCTCTCTCTCCCCATCTCTTCCTGGTGATGTCCCAGAGGTGGAATTTAACCTGGACGACAGCCAATGGGAGGACATCCACGTTGTCACCGGGGCGCTCAAGATGTTTTTTCGGGAGCTGCCAGAGCCGCTGTTTCCCTTCCCATTCTTTGAGCTGTTTGTGGAGGCCATCAGTGAGTATACAGGCCAGCTGGGGCTGCTTTTGTTTGTCATCAGCACATACATTTTAGTGTCAGCTCCTTTTTAAAGCATATTTGCAAGGCATGCACTTGCAGTCAGGTCTCTGTCACCTTCATTTTAAGGTCAAGAAGAGTGAAAATATGGACTGCATTGAAAATCTCTAGATCTAGATGAATGGTTGTTTGTGTCAGAACTGTGTAACCAGTGACATACGTAGGCGAGCCTGGGTTTTACATAGTGACACACAGTCCTTTGTTGTGTTAACATAAATCCTGTTTATACTATACTTCATATGCTTTTATTTGCCTCTAGAAACGTTGTCCTCAAGGCCGCTCAGTTAAGCACTAAACTACATTTAATTCAGAGAGAGACGAGAGATTCACAATGTTAACATATGTTTCCCATGCCAATAAAGCACTTAAATGGAACATTGCATTGAGAGAGAGGAGTGAGCTGTGGTATGCTACGTTGAAACTCCTCCGCTTATCTGGAAAACAACAGAGGTGAAATCAATAGCCATATTTCCACATGGTCACTTGGCACCAAGGTATGAGCCCAGAGCAAAGATCAGAGTTAGAAATGTAGGTTGAATTTGGAGGCAGTGAATAAATCCTTTTAGAACGTTATGATGATGCTGAACAGTATTTACACGGTATCATTCACTCTTACAGTACACCAAGTGGTTTCTTAAAGGTGGCAACCTTATCTACAGCTTTTCATCTGTCCAGTCAAAATAGGTCGCTGTTGAACAGTGAGGTGATGTGGGTCTCTCTCTCTCTTTCTCTCTCTCTTTCTCTCTCTCTCTCTCTCTCTCTCTTTCTCTCTCTCTCGCTCTCTCTCTCTCTCTCTCTCTCTCTCTCTCGCTTTCTCTCTCATCCCTGAAATCCCCTGGTCCTAAGTGGGGGAATTCCGAAAGCTAAAGGCCAAACCAGCCAGGGCTGGCAGTCCAGACAGAAGCTATCACAAGATCAGATCTGCCACTAAGTCATGTGTAGTCGTACTTTCACTCGCTCCACCACACACAAACACAAATCGGCTCAGAGCAAAACAACATCAGAGTTAAAACTTTAGGTTACATAATCTAAGAACATCAAGATGACACTGAATAGCTCTGTTCCCTCTAAGTGTGCATTTCTGTTCCCTCTAAGTGTGCAGCTCTGTTCCCTCTAAGTGCGCAGCTCTGTTCCCTCTAAGTGCGCAGCTCTCCCGGGAATGCTTGAGGAGGAGAAATAGAGAAGCACGAGATTGAACTTCACTCAACTTTCTAGAGTTTTCCCCCTTAGGCAACACGATCAACGTTTCCCTTTACTGTGGGAATTGTGATCGAATCAACGCAATATTAGCTACTTTCAATGCAACACACCGAAACAAAACAAACTATCCAAGACTTAGTATGCAAAACCAACTATGCAAGAGATTTTGTTGAAAGCAGAACGCATCGGAGTAGGATTCAATTGCATTGACACACAGGACTCAGTCCGTACTCTACACAGACTGGTGCAACCTAACCAAGATGTGCTTGTTTTCAGATCAACGTGAGAGCTGCATGTAGCCACGGGTGCACATGTTGTTCATATCCTTTACTAGTTAGTGTGTTATTAGTCCAGTTATAGATCATTTGTAGTCAGCAATGGGGGAGTGATTGTTTCCTACAAGAGCACAAAACATGTAGATTTCTAGACATCTTTCAAAAGGGAGTCAGGTAAAGAGCTTGTTTTTTTGTCTTAAAGGGGGCAGTGTTGTATTTTGAGACAGGCTTGAATAAGCTAAGTAGCCAATAATGTGTCTGATTCTCTCTAATGCTGGTATGGGAATAATGATGCATTTTATTTAGTTAAGTGGTTTCTTGCATCAAACAGCACAACAACATTTTCAGGTTAATATCAAGACCTGCATGTTTTTTTTTCAAAAGTCATGGATGGACATTGAACACCACTCATTGGAGGCTGCTATTGTACAGCCTCAGTGTTCACAGTAACTGTACATGTTCACATCGCTCAGCCTCAGTGTTCACAGTAAATGTTCATATCGCTCAGCCTCAGTGTTCACAGTAAATGTTTTTTATTTTACCTTTATTTTACTAGGCAAGAACATGACAGTGGCTGAACTGCCTGTTCAGGGGCCGAACGACAGATTTGTCAGCCTACCTTGTCAGCACGGGGGTTTGAACTTGCAACCTTCCAGTTACTAGTCCAACGCTCTAACCACTAGGCTACCCTGCCAGCCCAAATGTAAATGTTCACATCGCTCAAATTTGCACCCAGCAGACCTGACATTTTCTCAGTGATGAAAACATTTTGAGGGAACATTGCTGAACAGTATGTACACTTTATCATTCAGTCCATTTACAGTACACCAAGTTGTGTTTTTCTATCTGTCCAGTCACTCTCTCTGAATTAACCACTATCATGCCAATGATCAGGCCTCCACCCTATCTGCCGTCCAACCGATGCCACTTTTAACCTTGTGTAAACAATGCCAATAAAGGTTGAAAAGCTACCTGGGCCTTGTAATGCCACCTCGCCTGAGCTCCATGGACAAAACATAAGGCGATGATATTGAATAATGTGCTTTATTTAATATGTGATTTTTATTATTCCCCTATTTAATGCCTATATGTTATGTGTGTGTCATTTTAACAAAAGTGCCTGCTGTTATCAATGCCCATGCCATGGCCAAATATTCACTTAGCAACCCTAGAAGCCCCCGAAAACAGATTGTGAAAACAATCCCAAGGTGGTGGTATAATTTGGCAATAAATATTTACATGCTCCAGAATGTAGACCAGAATCCCCTCTGACGCTCAAGGTGGTTCTATCCAGTTAATCAGATGAGCATGAGCACGGCTGATGAGGCTCAGACAGCGTTTAGACAACTAATTAGCAGTGTAAAAAGCCCTTCATAGCAGGAGGTGTAATTAGGATAACCTGCTACACCGTAGAGATGAAACGACCAGGGTCACTACAGATTCACCACTAAATGAATGTAGTTTTAATGTGAGAGGGCAACTAAATAGATGTATTAGCCACTATATGGAGGCGTATGCCATTCATTGAGGTATGCCATTCATTTACATTGCAAAGATACTGGGAAATAACTTGGCATCAGCACATGGTAATCACCTGTCCCTTGTCGTAGTCCAAGATAACGAGCTGGTAGAACTATCCAGAACATTAGAGCAAGACCTCATCTGCAGCCAACCCATTATTACTAAACAGAGCTATTTGACGCCGTCATCCCCCATTTAGGACACTGGGATTAGGAGACACTGGGATTAGGAGACACTGGGATTAGGAGACACTGGAATTAGGAGACACTGGGATTGGGAGACACTGGGATTAGGAGACACTGGGATTGGGAGACACTGGGATTGGGAGACACTGGGATTGGGAGACACTGGGATTAGGAGACACTGGGATTGGGAGACACTGGGATTAGGAGACACTGGGATTGGGAGACACTGGGATTGGGAGACACTGGGATTGGGAGACACTGGGATTGGGAGACACTGGGATTGGGAGACACTGGGATTAGGAGACACTGGGATTAGGAGACACTGGGATTGGGAGACACTGGGATTAGGAGACACTGGGATTTGGAGACACTGGGAGATTGTCTTCTGGTGATGAAGATGGGTTGTCATCATTAGTCCTATTGCCTGTCCTGTAATGGGGTCACATTAGGGGGAGATTCTATGGGCCCGTGGCCTGTGTGGATGGATGGATGTGTGGATGGATGGTGGGCTGATTAGGCAGCCTTGAGTACACATCACTAGGTCTCTAATTGAAACCACCGTTCCAAATCAAATCAAATCAAATCAAATCAAATTTTATTTGTCACATACACATGGTTAGCAGATGTTAATGCGAGTGTAGCGAAATGCTTGTGCTTCTAGTTCCGACAATGCAGTAATAACCAACAAGTAATCTAACTAACAATTCCAAAACTACTGTCTTGTACACAGTGTGAGGGGATAAAGAATATGTACATAAGGATATATGAATGAGTGATGGTACAGAGCAGCATAGGCAGATACAGTAGATGGTATCGAGTACAGTATATACATATGAGATGAGTATGTAAACAAAGTGGCATAGTTAAAGTGGCTAGTGATACATGTATTACATAAGGATACAGTCGATGATATAGAGTACAGTATATACGTATGCATATGAGATGAATAATGTAGGGTAAGTAACATTATATAAGGTAGCATTGTTTAAAGTGGCTAGTGATATATTTACATCATTTCCCATCAATTCCCATTATTAAAGTGGCTGGAGTTGAGTCAGTGTCAGTGTGTTGGCAGCAGCCACTCAATGTTAGTGGTGGCTGTTTAACAGTCTGATAGCCTTGAGATAGAAGCTGTTTTTCAGTCTCTCGGTCCCAGCTTTGATGCACCTGTACTGACCTCGCCTTCTGGATGATAGCGGGGTGAACAGGCAGTGGCTCGGGTGGTTGATGTCCTTGATGATCTTTATGGCCTTCCTGTGACATCGGGTGGTGTAGGTGTCCTGGAGGGCAGGTAGTTTGCCCCCGGTGATGCGTTGTGCAGACCTCACTACCCTCTGGAGAGCCTTACGGTTGAGGGCGGAGCAGTTGCCGTACCAGGCGGTGATACAGCCCGCCAGGATGCTCTCGATTGTGCATCTGTAGAAGTTTGTGAGTGCTTTTGGTGACAAGCCAAATTTCTTCAGCCTCCTGAGGTTGAAGAGGCGCTGCTGCGCCTTCTTCACAATGCTGTCTGTGTGAGTGGACCAATTCAGTTTGTCTGTGATGTGTATGCCGAGGAACTTAAAACTTGTTCCATCGATGTGGATAGGGGGGTGTTCCCTCTGCTGTTTCCTGAAGTCCACAATCATCTCCTTAGTTTTGTTGACGTTGAGTGTGAGGTTATTTTCCTGACACCACACTCCGAGGGCCCTCACCTCCTCCCTGTAGGCCGTCTCGTCGTTGTTGGTAATCAAGCCTACCACTGTTGTGTCGTCCGCAAACTTGATGATTGAGTTGGAGGCGTGCGTGGCCACGCAGTCGTGGGTGAACAGGGAGTACAGGAGAGGGCTCAGAACGCACCCTTGTGGGGCCCCAGGGTTGAGGATCAGCGGGGAGGAGATGTTGTTGCCTACCCTCACCACCTGGGGGCGGCCCGTCAGGAAGTCCAGTACCCAGTTGCACAGGGCGGGGTCGAGACCCAGGGTCTCGAGCTTGATGACGAGCTTGGAGGGTACTATGGTGTTGAATGCCGAGCTGTAGTCAATGAACAGCATTCTCACATAGGTATTCCTCTTGTCCAGATGGGTTAGGGCAGTGTGCAGTGTGGTTGAGATTGCATCGTCTGTGGACCTATTTGGGCGGTAAGCAAATTGGAGTGGGTCTAGGGTGTCAGGTAGGGTGGAGGTGATATGGTCCTTGACTAGTCTCTCAAAGCACTTCATGATGACGGAAGTGAGTGCTACGGGGCGGTAGTCGTTTAGCTCAGTTACCTTAGCTTTCTTGGGAACAGGAACAATGGTGGCCCTCTTGAAGCATGTGGGAACAGCAGACTGGTATAGGGATTGATTGAATATGTCCGTAAACACAGGAAGAAACAGGCAGTATTGTATTGTTACCTGAGTCATGGGCTAAGAGCTTGTGTCCCATTGGACAAAAAGACAAGTACTACAACATGATGGCTGGATGGTATGTAGTCCAGTCCTTTCATATTTTTTATTTATTTTACCTTTATTTAACCAGGTAGGCAAGTTGAGAACAAGTTTTTATTTACAATTGCGACCTGGCCAAGATAAAGCAAAGCAGTTCGACAGATACAACGACACAGAGTTACACATGACATATCAATGTCTCAGCCACAGATAACGGAGAGCGATATGATATTGTTATCTCCTAAATATCCTAAATACAAACACTTATCATCACATCATATCTTCAGTCCTGCATCGTCTTTCCTTTCTCTTCCTGGTCTCCTGTTTCATTAGTTTTCTCTCTATTTATGTATAAACAGATGCCCCCTTCTCTCCCTTCCCTCCTCTCCTTATCTCTCCTCTCCCTTCCCTCCTCTCCCTCCCTCTTCCCTCTCTTTTCCCTCCCTCCCTTCCTCTCTCTTCCCTCTCCCTCTCTCTTCCCTCTCCCTCTCTCTTCCATTATCTCCCTTCCATCCTCTCCCTTCCCTCCTCTCCCTCTATCTTCTCTCCCTCTCTCTTCCCTCCTCTCCTCTCCCTTCCCTTCCCTCCTCTCCCTCTCTCTTCTCTCCTCTCTTCCCTCTCCCTCTCTCTTCCCTCTCCCTCTCTCTTCCATTATCTCCCTTCCATCCTCTACCTTCCCTCCTCTCCCTCTCTCTTCTCTCCTCTCTCCCTCTCCCATCCCTCCTCTCCCACTCTCTTCCCTCTCTCCCCTCCCTATCTCTTCACTCCTCTCCCTCTTATCCCTCCGCTCCCTCTCTCTTCTCTTCTCTTCTCTCCTCTGCTGTCCCTCCTCTCCCTCTCTCTTCTCTCCTCTGTCCCTTCCCTCCTCTTCTTCTCTCTCCTCTCCCTTCTCTCCCTCTCCCTTCTCTCCTCTCCCTCTCTCTTCTCTCCCTCTCCCTTCTCTCCTCTCCCTCTCCCTCGCTCTCCCCTCCCTATCTCTTCCCTCCTCTCCCTCTTATCCCTCCGCTCCCTATCTCTTCTCTCCTCTGCCGTCCCTCCTCTCCCTCTCTTCTCTGCTCTGTCTCTTCCCTCCTCTTCTTCTCTCTCCGCTCCCTTCTCTCCTCTCCCTTCTCTCCTCTCCCTTCTCTCCTCTCCCTCTCTCTTCTCTCCCTCTCTCTTCTCTCCCTCTCTCTTCTCTCCCTCTCTCTTCTCTCCCTCTCCCTTCTCTCCTCTCCCTCTCCCTTCCCTCCTCTCCGTCTCTCTTCTCTCCCTCTCTTCTCTCTCCCTTCCCTCCTCTCCGTCTCTCTTCTCTCCCTCTCTCTTCTCTCTCCCTTCCCTCCTCTCTATCTTCCCTCCTCACCCTCTCTCTTCTCTCCCTCTCAGCCTGTAGGTTTGATTAGTTGCTCAGTCTGAGGTCCTCAGGTGGGGCCCATGCAGGCCCTATCTCCCTGTTTCCCTTCCCAGTGTGCTGTTCATTCTTGGAAGGCTGAGGGGAGCAGCTGTGTTTGCAGGCCCTGATCCTGGCACCAACTTACCACGTTCTATTATTCATGTGGGCCTCAGTATCAGAGAGGGGAATCTGGAATCTCCAGCCACCTGTCTCGCAGACAAACACTCCTTTTTTTTCCCGCAAGCCAATCAATGCAAACACTACGAATTGAGTTAGATCTTGTTGAACTGAGTGAGATCTTGTTAGAGCACTATGTCTATAGTTTATGTTTGAACACTGAAACCATGGGGTTGGATTGTAGAGGATGGTGGCGACGTTGTTAGTGTTGCCAGTAAATGTGTAAACTAACATGTTACATGGTCATGGCTGTGTGCAAACTCTCAGTATGCTTGTCTGTGTTGTATCTGTTTAAACTCTCAGTGTGCTTGTCTGTGTTGTATCTGTTGAAACTCTCAGTATGCTTGTCTGTGTTGTATCTGTTGAAACTCTCAGTATGCTTGTCTGTGTTGTATCTGTTGAAACTCTCAGTGTGCTTGTCTGTGTTGTATCTGTTGAAACTCTCAGTATGCTTGTCTGTGTTGTATCTGTTGAAACTCTCAGTATGCTTGTCTGTGTTGTATCTGTTGAAACTCTCAGTATGCTTGTCTGTGTTGTATCTGTTGAAACTCTCAGTATGCTTGTCTGTGTTGTATCTGTTGAAACTCTCAGTATGCTTGTCTGTGTTGTATCTGTTGAAACTCTCAGTGTGCTTGTCTGTGTTGTATCTGTTGAAACTCTCAGTGTGCTTGTCTGTGTTGTATCTGTTGAAACTCTCAGTATGCTTGTCTGTGTTGTATCTGTTGAAACTCTCTGTATGCTTGTCTGTGTTGTATCTGTTGAAACTCTCTGTATGCTTGTCTGTGTTGTATCTGTTGAATCTCTCAGTATGCTTGTCTGTGTTGTATCTGTTGAAACTCTCAGTATGCTTGTCTGTGTTGTATCTGTTGAAACTCTCAGTATGCTTGTCTGTGTTGTATCTGTTGAAACTCTCAGTATGCTTGTCTGTGTTGTATCTGTTGAAACTCTCTGTATGCTTGTCTGTGTTGTATCTGTTGAAACTCTCAGTATGCTTGTCTGTGTTGTATCTGTTGAAACTCTCAGTATGCTTGTCTGTGTTGTATCTGTTGAAACTCTCTGTATGCTTGTCTGTGTTGTATCTGTTGAAACTCTCTGTATGCTTGTCTGTGTTGTATCTGTTGAAACTCTCAGTATGCTTGTCTGTGTTGTATCTGTTGAAACTCTCAGTATGCTTGTCTGTGTTGTATCTGTTGAAACTCTCAGTATGCTTGTCTGTGTTGTATCTGTTGAAACTCTCAGTATGCTTGTCTGTGTTGTATCTGTTGAAACTCTCTGTATGCTTGTCTGTGTTGTATCTGTTGAAACTCTCAGTATGCTTGTCTGTGTTGTATCTGTTGAAACTCTCAGTATGCTTGTCTGTGTTGTATCTGTTGAAACTCTCAGTATGCTTGTCTGTGTTGTATCTGTTGAAACTCTCTGTATGCTTGTCTGTGTTGTATCTGGTGAAACTCTCAGTATGCTTGTCTGTGTTGTATCTGTTGAAACTCTCAGTATGCTTGTCTGTGTTGTATCTGTTGAAACTCTCAGTATGCTTGTCTGTGTTGTATCTGTTGAAACAGAGTTGACCTCTTTTAACATGAACAGATTTTATTCCATTCTTTGCTCCCAGAAATTGATGACCAGCAACCTTTAACATCTTCTTCTGTTAATTCAAAAATGTCTAATTAGAAGAAAATGCATATTTTCCCAAGTTGTTGGGTCCTTGTCTGTGCCATCAGTAACCATGGAAATGGAGTCATGTGAGTTAGTAACTGGGCAACCCAGAGGAGGAGAGGAGTGGAGAGAAGTCTGTAAGCTGCTCCTCGCCTCACATCTCCATCAAGCCAGGGACTTTCTCATCACTAAGTAGCTAGCACAGTTTAATACACAGCTCTGACTTAGTCACTATACTATACACAAACAACACAGCGAAAAACAGCTCTGCACAGAAAATCAAGAGAATGTATTCTCTCAGTAGGAGTTGATCCACCCACTTAAGCAATAACTTTACCAATGAGGATTTTGTATTTATGATAATACTGTCGATTAGGGCGACAAAACTGGATGTACAGTATATGACAAACTTAAGAGAATCATATTCCTCTTTTTAATGTTTTATTACTTGTTTGTAAATGGTTATCATGGTGATATCCTACATTCTGCAAACGGCCCAGGCTACAATTGGGTCAGCTCATCAGATGCCTATTTCATCAGGATCTTTATTGGAAAATGGTAACACCCAGGGCTAGTTCCAGGTCATCTTGGGTGACGCCCCACTTCTCAAGCTTCAATGAGACACAGCATTTGTACATATGAATAATTGCACAACCTTTTGACCTGGCCTAGTTCAGCTAATAATTACCATTACGATAGAACAAAACTAACAGAAAGATTTAGGACATCCTGTAATTATTTATTCTACCTCAAATGCAAAGTGCACATCCCAGAAAGGCAAGCAGAGAGCCCAGAGCCTTTACAAGCCCTTTACGAGTTATTCTGACCAGTATGACAGTCTATGGTTTCTTTCTGTTATCTGACTTATTGAGAGAGACTTATAAAGAGAACTCATCATAATCACAGATTGATTCTTGACGTGTGATCTTGTGTTCATAATGAGTATTAATTATGTTTGTATTTTCAGTAATGGGAAATGTGGTGCAAAGCACTACCATGAATATGCAATGATTTTTTTTTTTTTTTACAAATTATTAAAAACTATCTCGAAATTTACACTTCTGTTCTGTTGTGCTGAGACCTCTTTATATAGTAATATTTCAGTTGGAGAATAACATTATTTCATAATTCAATTTGACCTTTGATCAAAATAATTTAATATATTACCTTTTTATGAAATGGGGGCAATCAATGATCTTCTAAGACTTATTGTTATTCATTAACCAAAAGCAAACAATTGCGATCCATTTACAATCTCAATCACAACTTCCAGGATTATTTGCTTTCTGATAATATTTGCCCTGACAGGGTTCTGGTGATCCATGCTACACCTGGCTGGAGATGAGGCTGTTTTGAAACTAGATTTCCTGAAACAAATTATATTTCCCTGTTAATGGGATTAAATGCACAGTGGTTTAGATGGTGAATTTGTATCTAGTCACTGTGTCACCGATTGAAGCACTTAAGGCTATTCTGCAGTAATTGTCTATTCAAAGTTCAAAAGGCACACGCAGATCTGAGCTTTCCTTATTGCAGGTGTATGGTAACAATTGAATAACATGAGAAAAAAGAAGAAACCAGCAAACTGCTCTTGCTAGTATTCCTAGTATTGTTCTTTATTAAGCTTTACAGATCGGCCTCACTGCCTTCGTCGAGGCCGATACGTAAAGCCTAATACAGAGCAGCGATACTAGCAAGAGCAGTGTACAGAGCAGTGTGCTGGAAGTTGGAAGTAATTGTTTTAGTGATACAATATGAATGTAACTATGAAATAATAATAAAAGTGTCTATATTGTAGGTTATTACCTCTACTTAGAGATAGAAAAGAAAACATGTTGGGGGCACTTACCTTCTTGTTCCAATCCATACAACTCAATCACTTTTCAATCTTTGTTCTGGATCAAGTGACAGTTCCATGGGCTACGCCACATCCGGTATAGAATTACATTGGACCACCAGTGTGTGTTTGTGTTGAATGCATACCTGGATGAGGAGTTGTAATGGTCTCTTATCATGACAAGTCATAAATTACTTAATCCCCTCTAGGTGCCCAAAATCTGCCTAACACTGCAACCGGGTACTAAAGTTGACATGACTGTTTGTTTAGTCTTCTGTGGGGTACGCTGTTTCCCTTCAGATGTTCCCCATCATTGAGAGACTTTGCTTTCCTGTCTGTGCCAGATCTATAACAATATTGGATCCAGTCAACAAAAGAAAACTGGGTCTTCCATGAAATGGTACCACATTTAGTGTTGTGTGGTACCACAATGAGTCAGCTCCATCAATTAAATAATCAAAACTTAATCTATACGGAGGCTGAAAATTATCTAAAGGTTTTGAACGTTTGTGTGAAGAGCAGTACTGCCTGGGGTGCGTTCAGTCCGATCAAACGTTTGCTATGTAGCGTGCCAGTCTGTACTGAATGACACATTCCTACAAAACGTTTATCAATGCCTTTTTAACAGACTTTGAGGTACATTTGCTCTGTTTGATGGGTGTTGCTTAAAGCAATGAGTGGCGTATGTAAAAGGCAGCGTCCATGCTGACAGAGTTCCCCAACACATAACCCAACCTCTCCCCAATTTTCAAATGTCCTTCAGAACAGCACAGTTTCCAATTAATTTAAAGTTACACACCGTTTTTTTGCACTAAATGCTGCCCTGTATTCAACTAGCTTCCGTGCTCAATCAGTACCATGCAACGTGACCCTGTGTGACTTTACAGGTCAGGCTATATGTCACAGGGTGTGGTACATTGGAGTGAATCAGCACATTCGGATACTATAATCCTAACAGGGCATTTCAGCCTGCTTTAAATTAATGACACTCTCCTCTCCATCTGTCCACAATGGTGAGCTGAGGGACATCTCCAATATGTCAGCCACCAACGGCAAAGTCATGAATGAATCATGTCCATTGTGCCAGTTATGGAGACTAGATTAAATATTTTAGGGTGAGGCCTTCTATTGATTAGCTATCTAGCACCAGACGCCTCTTAGAAAGTGAACTTAATTAACAGATATATTACCTGGTCCCTTTCAGTGTGTTTACTAAACTCTCATCTTAAGTCACTTCGAATAATCTCAGTGATAACTTCCAGTCATAGTGTGTACAGAGGACAAAAACGAAACTGGATAACTTTGTTGAGAGAGAGTGACGGGGAAAGGTCCCACAGACAGAGCAGAGAGAGCAAAAACGGAGACAGTGACAGAGACAGAACAGAGCATGGCTCAGGCCATGCTCACCTAGAGCAGAAAGTCAGGGGCCCTATTCTCTTTTCCAGAACGTGTTTGTCCATCTGTGCCCAACTGGCGGGGGTTGGCACCCGACGCGGGCATCTGCCACCTGTGCCCGTGCCAGCTCGGTGCACACGCATACATCTGCTCTGGCCGTGCTCAAGGGGAGCCTCCACGGTACAACAGACAGGGGGCCAAACATTGTCCTCGCCTCGCTCTGCGGCTCTGTCTGTCTGCTAACAACCTGGGGTAATCAGAAGAAGCAGTGTTGGGTAGACTCCATTAGGCCATCAGTGTTAACCCTAACCTGTGGCTTCCTCTGGAGATTAGAGAAGGATGTTGAGCACAGAGAGGGTAGAGGAAATAAGAGGTTATTGTCGTCTCTACCAGGTAACAGGTGCCAACAGATGGATCGACTGTTACTGACTGTAGATGTATTACTGACTGTTACAGACTGTTACTGACTGTAGATGTATTACTGACTGTTACAGACTGTTACTGACTGTAGATGTATTTATGACTGTATATGTGTTACTGACTGTTACTGACTGTACTGTATATGTGTTACTGACTGTTACTGACTGTAGATGTGTTGTTGACTGTTACTGACTGTAGATGCGTTACTGACTGTTACTGACTGTAGATGTGTTGTTGACTGTTACTGACTGTATATGTGTTACTGACTGTTACTGACTGTAGATGTGTTGTTGACTGTTACTGACTGTAGATGCGTTACTGACTGTTACTGACTGTAGATGTGTAACTGACTGTTACTTACTGTTACTGACTGTAGATGTGTTGTTGACTGTTACTGACTGTATATGTGTTACTGACTGTTACTGACTGTAGATGTGTTGTTGACTGTTACTGACTGTAGATGCGTTACTGACTGTTACTGACTGTAGATGTGTAACTGACTGTTACTTACTGTTACTGACTGTAGATGTGTTACTGACTGTTACTGACTGTTACTGACTGCAGATGTGTAACTGACTGTTACTGACTGTAGATGTGTTACTGACTGCAGATGTGTAACTGACTGTTACTGACTGTAGATGTGTTACTGACTGTTACTGACTGTTGATGTGTTACTGACTGTAGATGTGTTACTGACTGTTACTGACTGTAGATGTGTTACTGACTGTAGATGTGTTACTGACGGTTACTGACTGTAGATGTGGTACTGACTGTTACTGACTGTAGATGTGATACTGACTGTTACTGACTGTAGATGTGGTACTGACTGTAGATGTGTTACTGACTGTTATTGACTGTAGATGTGTTACTGACTGTTACTGACTGTAGATGTGGTACTGACTGTAGATGTGTTACAGACTATTACTGACTGTAGATGTGTTACTGACTGTAGATGTGTTACTGACTGTAGATGTGTTACTGACTGTTACTGACTGTGGATGTGTTACTGACTGTTACTGACTGTAGATGTGTTACTGACTGTTACTGACTGTAGATGTGTTACTGACTGTAGATGTGTTACTGACTGTAGATGTGTTACTGACTGTTGCAGTTTTCAGGGTTTTCTCGTTTTTCAGTTATTTTCTTTCACTCTCTCCCTCTTTAGCTAACTACAGAAACGACACACATTCACATGTGTTTCCCCAACTGTTCCTAAATGGAATAGCATTACAGCAAGCAAACATCTGTTCACATTAACACGCTAAATTAGTTTGGGGTGGAAAATGAGCTTGATCTCTGGTTTGGTTGTATTGACATCCCCGCCTGGCCTGGCCCCCCTATGAGTACTGAATCATCAAGGATTTTCTCTCTGGGATCATCTAACTCATCTGACCAATGTATTAGGTTTCTATTGTTGTTTGATTGCGATCAAATAAAGTCTCACCATTCTCATTGGAACACATGCACAGTGTTTGAGAGAGTTCATTGGTGTGTTGTTTTAACCTATTAAAGCACAGTGTCCTGCAGGCATACACTATCAGGAGAGGAGTGTTACCCATCAGCCATCATAACATGATGGATTCTACCAATTTACAGAGGTCATAAATCAGATACAATGTCGCCGAACAGTTTACCGTCTCTCTAAGGCTTTTGCATTATGGGTAAGGGCCCATCTGACATCCCATTGGAGGGTTGGAGACTAGGACATTCCCGCCGGACAGCTAATTGGTCAGCCATTAAGTGTTGTGTTTCAGTAACACTAAGGCTCTAATGGCTTCCAGTAATAACAGTAGTGATCATCCATTAACACACGATGTAAAGTCTCACTAACTCTTGAATTGAATGTGTATAATCAGACAAACATCTACATTTGGATGATCAATCTTTGTAGTGATATTCCCCAAAATCTTCCTTCTGAACAGAGACGAAGGAATGCAAACAGAAGGTACAGGTGATGAAGAAGCTAGTACTTCAGCTCCCTAAACCCAACCAGGACACCATGAGAGTACTCTTCAGACACCTGCAGACGTAAGTTCACAGCCTTTCATGTCATTGGAGCACTACATGTTGTTTTTTTAATGTCCGGAATTCGGACGCATTGTACTGCACTGTTAGGTACACGAGCATTTCGCTACACCCACAATAAAATCTGCTAAATTTGTGTATGTGACCAATAACACTGGGTTTTTTTTAGAAGAAAGCAGGCGAATGGTACTACAATAGCTACTGATATAACTCATAAACTATCTTATCTGTTAGTGTTTCAAAAAATCTGATTGACAACAGAGGGTCAGACTAAAACATCAAGCTCGGTAGAAAGTTTATATGACCCTCCTATCCCCCTTCCCCCATCCGACCGAAGCATCCTGGCCCCATGTGTACAGGGAAGGGGGAAATGACCTCAGTGCTGCCTGCCTGGCCTCGGTCCACTCTGACAGTCCTGGCCAGGCTAAAGGGGCCATATGGCTAAACCCATGTCCCAGGAGAGGTATTCCATCCCATCTTACCCATATTTACCACCCCACACAGGAGGCCAAATGAATCATTTTAGATTGATGAGCCCCTCCCTCACTGGAACATACCCCTTGGCTGTAGCAGAGGGCGGGTGTGTGTGTGTTTGTCTGTTTGCTTCCGAATGCCAGGTCCCTCAATTAGTCCCTCACTCATATCCCCATGCAGAATCGCCTGCAGAGATACCCCCGAAGAATCTCTGTCTCTGTCTCTCTTTCTCTCTTTCGTTATCTCTCTTTCTTTCTCTCTTACAGCAATGACACACCTAAATAAAGGGTTTACGTTTGCAGAAAAAAGGCAAATAATAAGTAAATAAATAAATCACACATGATCCTAATTAACTGTGGTCTGCTGTGTAATTTAGATTGGGCACACGTACCTAGCAACAGAGAGTGGGACTGGGAGTGAAAGCAGTACAGAGCGAGAGGGAGAGAGAGAAAGAGGTGAATTAGATTTAAACCACATCAGTAGGTAGGGGTATAGCAGCCAAAGTCCTGGATCTGGTCCCTAGGGACCCCTTCTCCTACCATTCTGTCACATGACATCTTCTGGCTTAATAATTTTCAAGGTGAGAGGACAGGGGGAAGTCATTTTGTGGCAGACACAGACTTGGAGGCACTGCCTGGGATTTACTCTGTCCCCACAATCCCCTTGCAGTGAAACCATTTGGGCAAAATAATGCATCATTAACTTTACTTCACTTATTCTCATAAAATCTGTCAAATGGACTATTATTCAACATATTATATTATGCAAAACTACATAAAGGAGCTGCAGGAGAAAGAGAGGACCAGGTATAGTATGGTATATTTTCTCTGAGATTGCCAGAGGAGAGAAAGAGAGGAGACACTGAGAAAATCTTCTGAAGACAATTAGAAGACAAGAATGTGAGTGCAGATTTAAATCTGAAAAACACTTATCAGCATGTTGCCTCATCAAAGATATCAAATGAGATTACAAAAAGGCCCTGTGGAGAGAATGTGTTAATGTGTGTGTCCCTGCCTCCCACATTAAACAACGTTTGTTCCAAAATTAAGAGTGGTTTATCATCCAAGACTTCACTGAGCAGTTTTATTTCAGTCCTGGCTGGGTTGACCGTGCCTTCAGTAAATGCAAAAGTCTATGAACATTTCTCACTGCTTTGTTGTGGCTTCATTCTCTGCTTGTGTGGAACCAGTGTTCCTCTTTCTCTGCAATCCATGGGGGCTGGCTTCAATATGGAGCCGTGTACTTGCATTGTGATGATGTGGTCAAGGAAAGCAGATTCTCTGAAAGGGTACCTTCACTTAGTCATTCTATTTATTCTCCTATTTCTGTTGTTTTTTTTAATCACTGCTGTTCATGGTACCATTTACCACAAGGGCTTTAAAAAAAAATCCATGGGTCTGTTTTCTGTCTTTCAATTCTTGCTGACCTTACTGCTGAGTGGAAAACAAACTTTTGGATGTAACGTCTCTAGGGGTAGTAGGAAGCCACAGCCGAGACTAGGAGAGTAACAAAATCAACGGGTGCTACTGGAGCAGAATGGATGGCATAGGTCTGTCTAGGACAGCTCTTATGATTGGCTCTCAACTGCCATGTTCCCATGCAGTGTTTTGTAACCACAGTGCACTGAGAAGATGCTCACTGGAAACTTTTCAATACTTGAACAAATGTTTGGTCCCATGGGGTATTTTTAGTTCAGATGAGATGGGGCACTGTCTGTTCACTTTACGAGACTGACACTTACAGTTTCAACCTCCGAGCCATAGACCACCCCCCCCCCCCCCCCCCCCCCCCCCCCCCCGTCACCTCTCCTCCGTACCCCACCTCCTCCGGCTCCCAGGCCCAGTCTCCTCTCATCTCCTCCTCACCTCAATTTATTATCTGTCTCATGATCCTGAAGAAGTCAATGATCCTGACCCAATTAGGAGAAGGAATGAGGGTAGGAGGGACGCCATCATGGTCCAGCTCCCATTTTCTGTCATGCCCCGCTTGGCGAAATGTGATGCTAATTAATTACCATTGGCGTCTTGGGCCATGCACGTCAGCTCATGTAGGAGATATCAACCATTCGTCAGATCAAATCATGAGTGCCCTCTGGTCACCTCTCAGGGTACGGTAGGCTGGACACTCACTGCTGATAGCTGTGCATGCCCCCATGGGATTTTGAAATCATTGTGCCAGTTGAAGTGTTACTGACAAGTCTTTGTGATTTTTGGGTGTGCAGTATTTAAAGTCTGATTTTGTTTTCTGCAGGACTAGTAGTATTAGAGGTAGTAGTAGTAGTAGTAGAGGTAGTAGTAGTAGTAGAGGTAGTAGTAGTAGTAGTAGTAGTAGTAGTAGTAGTAGTAGTAGTAGTAGTAGTAGTGGTGGTGGTTGCCGTAGTAGTAGTAGTAGTGGTGGTGGTGGAAGTAGTGGTAGTAGTAGTAGTAGTAGTGGTGGTTTGTGGTAGTAGTAGTAGTAGTAGTAGTAGTGGTGGTTTGTGGTAGTAGTAGTAGTGGTGGTTTGTGGTAGTAGTGGTAGTAGTAGTGGTGGTTTGTAGTAGTAGTGGTGGTAGGAGAAGTAGTAATAGTAGTAGTGATGGTTTGTGGTAGTAATAGTGGTAGTAGAAGTAGTAGCAGTGGTAGTGGTGGTAGTAGTAGTAGTGGTGGTTTGTGGTAGTAGTAGTAGTGGTGGTTTGTGGTAGTAGTGGTAGTAGTAGTGGTGGATTGTGGTAGTAGTAGTAGTGGTGGTCTGTGGTAGTAGTGGTAGTAGTAGTGGTCGTTTGTGGTAGTAGTGGTGGTAGGAGAAGTAGTAATAGTAGTAGTGGTGGTAGTAGTAGTGGTGGTTTGTGGTAGTAGTAGTGGTAGTAGAAGTAGTAGCAGTGGTAGTGGTGGTAAGAGTAGTGGTGGTAGTAGTAGTGGTGGTGGTAGTAGTAGTAGTAGTAGTGGTGGTGGTAGTGGTGGTGGTGGTGGTGGTGGTGGTGGTAGTAGTGGTAGTAGTAGTGGTGGTGGTAGTAGTGGGGGTAGTAGTGGTAGTAGTAGTGGTAGTAGTAGTAGTAGTGGTGGTGTTAGTAGTAGTAGTGGTGGTAGTAGTGGTGGTGGTAGTAGTAGTAGTAGTGGTGGTGGTAGTGGTGGTGGTGGTGGTGGTGGTAGTAGTAGTGGTAGTAGTAGTGGTAGTAGTAGTAGTGGGGGTGGTAGTAGTAGTAGTAGTAGTAGTAGTGGTGTTGTGGTGGTGGTAGAAATAGTAGTGGTGGTAGTAGAAGTAGTGGTATTAGTGGTAGTAGTAGTTGTACAAGTAGTGGTGGTGGTGGTAGTAATAGTAGTGGTGGTAGTAGTAGTAGTAGTAGTTGTACAAGTAGTGGTGGTAGTAGTAGTAGTGGTGGAGGCAGTAGTAGCAGTGTTGGTGGTAGAGGTAGTAGTAGTAGTAGCAATGGTAGTAGTAGTAGTAGTAGTAGTAGTGGTGGAGGTAGTAGTAGCAGTGTTGGTGGTAGAGGCAGTAGTGGTGGTGTTAGTAATAATAGTGGTGGTATTAGTAGTAGTGGTGGTGGTAGTAATAGTAGTGGTGGAAGTAGTAGTAGTAGTAGTGTTAGTGGTACTAGTAGTAGTAGTAGTAGTAGTAGTAGTAGTAGTAGTAGTAGTAGTGGTGGTGTTAGTAATAATAGTGGTGGTAGTGGTGGTGGTAGTAGTAGTAGTAGTGGTAGTCGTAGTGGTAGTAGTAATAGTACAAATAGTAGTACAAGTAGTAGTAGTGGTGGTGGTAATAGTGGTAGTGGTGGTGGTAATAGTGGTAGTGGTGGTAGTAGTAGTAGTAGTGGTAGTTGCAGTAGTACTGTACATGTACTGGTGGTAGTAGTAGGTGTAGAAATAGTGGTGGTAGTAGTAGTAGTACTAGCAGTGGTGGTTGTGGTAGTAGTAGTGGTAGTAATGGTAGTAGTGGTAGTAGAAGTAGTGGTGGTGGTAGTAGTCATACTGGTGGTGGTAGTAGAAGTAGTGGTGATGGTGGTAGTCTTAGTAGCAGTAGTAGTGGTGGTGGTGGTGGTAGTGGTTGTAGTAGTAGAAGTGGTAGTAATGGTGGAAGTAGTAATAGTGGTGGTAATAGTAGTAGTAGTAGTAGTAGTAGTGGTGGTGGTGGTGGTGGTGGTAGTAGTAGTAGTGGTAGTAATGGTGGTAGTAGTAGTAGTGGCAGCAGTAGAGGAGGTAGTAGTAGTGGTGGTAGTAGAGGAGGTAGTAGTAGTGGTGGTAGTCGTAGTAGTAGTGGTGGTAGTAGTAGTAGTGGCAGCAGTAGAGGACGTAGTAGTAGTGGTGGTAGTAGAGGAGGTAGTAGTAGTGGTGGTAGTCGTAGTAGTGGTGGTGCTGGTGGTGGTGGTAGTGGTGTTAGTAGTCGTAGTAGTAGTAGTGGTGGTGGTGATGGTGGTAGTAGTAGTAGTGGTAGTAATGGTGGTAGTAGTAGTAGTGGCAGCAGTAGAGGAGGTAGTAGTATTGGTGGTAGTCGTAGTAGTGGTGGTGGTAGTAGTAGTAGTGGCAGCAGTAGAGGAGGTAGTAGTAGTGGTGGTAGTCGTAGTAGTGGTGGTGGTGGTGGTAGTGGTGTTAGTAGTCGTAGTAGTAGTAGTGGTGGTGGTGATGGTGGTAGTAGTAGTAGTGGCAGTAGTGGTGGTGGTAGCCGTAGTATTAGTAGTTGTAGTTGTAGTGGTAGTAGTAGTAGTAGTGGTGGTGGTGGTGGTGTTGGTAGGTGTGGTAGTAATAGTAATAGTAGTAGAGGTAGTAGGTATAGTAATCAGCATGGTCAGAGGAGGAGGAGGAGAGTAAGAGTATAGTTTGCTAGAGTAAGCATTTAAACACTAACCTATAGCAGTTTCCATTGTGCAGTGGCAGAATGACCATACAGAGCTTCGCTAGGTGATCTCCTCCTGTGAATATACAGTGGAATTACTCTAATAATTGATTCACCTTATTTGAGATCATTAGTGAACCATTGGCTATGAAAATCCAGATCCTTAGATCATCGCAGTGTTCTAATATTAAAACGTGGACGGTCTGACAGGCAGAGAACAGTCATGTACAGGCACAGGGCTGAGTTTAATTGCAGACATAAATGGGAAATGATAGTGTGTACACATTGTAATCGGGTTTCACTCTGAGACACACCCCAAAACACTTAGTCACATGGACACACAACACACAGACATACACACAGCATATCAACTGCCTGAATAGATACTGTATTTGCCAGGTCAATTAAAACTGTATTGACAAGGTCAATTAAAAAGCACTCACTCATCATATTGTCATCCACATGCTCAATTATTTGCATTCAGTAAACTCTGTTTTTGCCACTCATCCCCTTAAATAGATCTTCACACAAATTCTGATGGCCCATGCATGTGGTGAGACTGAATCTGTACTGTAGTTATGCTTTGGTAGCATTGATAAATAGGTGCCAGGGAATTTTACTTCCTGCAATTACGTTCCCACCTGTGACCTTAAGAGTTCACGTCTGGAATCAATTATGGCACTTCTCCCACAATAGTCCAAAACGTCAGCGTTTTGTAACTTATAGCATTATGGCACTGGTAGACACTGTTCAGTACTGCTACGACCACTATTGTTACTACTATGGCCTTACTTCCATACATAAACTACCACAGTACACGGCTACACCACTACGTATTCGCTCTGACACAGTATCATGATAGCATATTTTATGGACAAGTATATATTTGTTTACTCAAAGTGAGATGAGGATAAATAATCATGATATCAGGTTGGATCATCGTCAGGCCTTTGTGTCCGTAATGAGGTTGAGAAGTATGCATGGCATGTGCCCACGCAGGGTCGATATTATAATGACATATGGATCATCGTCAGGCCTTTCTGTCCGTAATGACGTTGAGAAGTATGCATGGCATGTGCCCACGCAGGGTCAATATTATAATGACATATGGCAGAGCAAGATGTTGACCATCACATACGATTAACGATTTCGAGGCATTTTTCCATTGGTGAGGTACAGCCTGATCCTGACCTTTTAAGAGAAGCTTTTTATTGACATACTGTAGACTGTACACTGAAACCAGCTGTTTAGACAGACTATCTCTAGTGTGAATGTCAGTCCTTCTGAAATGCCTATCTTGATTGCTCTCTTTCATACCTGTATATCTGCCTTTACAACAGCTACAAGTTATGTTGACTGAACTATTAACTATTAAGGTAGTTGTCACAAAGAATACTAACTTCATATACTGAAAAAAGGAAGAAAAAAATGCTATGTTTTTTATAATACCTGTTCACTAAATGTGTACGCCGTTGTGACGTTGGAAAATATACAGGTTGTTTTTTATTATTTAATAATCATTAAAAAATATATATATTTCAGCCATAGATAACATATTTAGGGCTAAAGACCAGCGTCAGACGCCGCAGTGCAGCAGAGTGCTGAGAGCTGAGACCAGCCTAAGCCTGGCACTTTGACAATACCTTTTGGATGCAATTATCTGCTGAGAGGCCGTGTGTGGATTCGTTTTGAGCATGGAGGGACCCCATCCCACCTCAGAACGCTTCGTCAAGAGCCCACAGACAGCTTGGAGATGCGCCCCATGCCACAGGCCTTCCATCCCATTCCAGGCCTCACTCCATAATGGGCCCAGAGGCCTGTGGGTGGCAGCCTCCTCCACGGAGGGAGTAGAGAGAGGAGCGGAGTGAGTCCCCCTGCCTGGGCCTACTTGGTGTCTCAGTCCCACAGCCAAGCCTCAGCTCAGGGAGAATGCTTCTCAAAAAATACTATCACGTATTCTGTCCTTTCCCCCGAAATGTAGTCCTTATATGCACCCTGCATAGCGTACTGCATAGCGTACTGCATAGCGTACTGCTCATATCAAGATAATGGAATATATTTCTGATGGATTATGGCAAAGGAAGAAGGTGATCTGTAAAGTAAAACAAAAGGGAGTCACTGAGGAACCAATTTCCTCATTGTGGCATAGAAACCTACAGGATGTATATTTATTTATTTATTTTATTTCACCTTTATTTAACCAGGTATGCTAGTTGAGAACAAGTTCTCATTTGCAACTGCAACCTGGCCAAGATAAAGCAAAGCAGTGTGACACAGACAACAACACAGTTACACATGGAGTAAACAATAAACAAGCTATAACACAAACAAGTCAATGACTAAGTAGAGAAAAGAAAGTCTATATACAGTACAGTGTGTGCAAAAGGCATGAGGAGGTAGGCAATAAATAGGCCATAGGAGCGAATAATTACAATTTAGCAGATTAACACTGGAGTGATAAATGATCAGATGATGATGTGCAAGTATAGATATATAATGTACAAGACTTGCATATGCTTCTTGATTTTTTTAGCCCTTTTTCTCCCTAATTCCGTGGCATCCAATTGGTAGTTACAGTCTTGTCTCATCGCTGCAACTCCGGAGAGGCGAAGTTCGAGAGCCTTGCGTCCTCCGAAACACAACCCAGCTGAGCAGCACTGCTTCTTGACACAATGTCCGCATAACCCGGACACCAGCCGCACCAATGTGTCGGAGGAAACACTGTACACCCCGCCACCGTGTCAGCGTGCATTGCACCTGGCCCGTCACAGGAGTCTCTAGAGCGCGATGGGACAAGAACATCCCTGCCGGCAAATCTGGGCGACGCTGGGCCAATTGTGCGCCGCCCCATGGGTCTCCAGGTCGCGGCCAGCTGCGACAGAGCCTGGATCGAAACAGGATCTCTAGTGGTACAGCTAGCACTGAGATGCATTGGCTTAGACCACTGTGCCACTCTGGAGGCCCCTGCTTCTTGATTTCCTGATACCCAGGATTCTCCAGACATCTCTACACTGAAACTCCATCCAGATTGATTTAGTAACTTTCCCTATTCAGATACATAGAGTCAATGGATGTTCTTCAGTTCACTGCCGGTGCTGAACGTGTGGTATGAAGTGAGCGGTTTAGTTGTGGCTGAACCTGGACCTTTGAATACACAAAGCTGGGTGCACAAATTATATACAGTGTTGCCAATACTGAAATAGGAGATGCCTTCAACAGGGGCCATTCAAGGGTAAAAATGTGCATTGTTGACAAATCTGGTGAACGTACGTAGAAATGATCCACCATCATCCAGTGGAAATGAGATCTCATTTTGTGATGATCATTGATGTTGACTTGAAAAACCAACCTCGTTTCATTACTTTTTATGAATTTATCCCATTGTTTCAAACTCTTATTTTCCCAGATAATTGAACCCTTCTCTCTCTGCAGGATTCTGACGTGCTCGCAGAAGAACCTCATGTCGACCCAAGGCATCAGCATTGTGTTTGGCCCGACACTCATGTGGCCTGAGCTGGACTGTGGGAACATGGCGGTCAACATGGTCTATCAGAACCAGATAGTGGAGTTCATCCTCATTGAGAGCCCAGAGATCTTCGGCCTGCAGAAGAAGTGATAGGGACATTTCATCTACAGCTATGGATGAAACAGACAAGAGGACTTACTGTGCCTAAAGCTTGGAGCGAGTTGCTAGTATTACTGTAATATATTATTAATAGGGAGGATGTACACCTTATGTTAAAGTGTTAGTCATTTAAAAAGGGGATACCATTTATATTTTATTATGAACTGGGTGGTTTGAGCCCTGAATGCTGATTGGCTGACAGCCGTGGCATATCAGACCATATACCACGGGTATGACAAAACATGTATTTTTACTGCTCTAATTATATTGGTAACCAGTTGATAATAGCAATAAGGTACCTCTAGTGTCTGTGGTATAGGGCCAGTTTCCAGGCACTCCGCGTTGCATAAGAACAGCCCTTAGCCTTGGTATATTGGCCATAGACCACACCCCCTCGAGCCTTATTGCTTAACTATATCACTATTATTTCTGTCAGTTTGAACCCAGTAACTAAACTGTATTTGGTGAATTTTACATTAGTAAATCTATAATAGTAAAGGACAGTAGTTTGTGCTCTGATTTGTCCGTTGCCTTTTACTGCACAGTTATCATGAAAGAAGTACGCACACAATAATTGATGCTATGTTGAGTTGTTTGTGCATACGTGTGCCTGTGTGATGCATTGTTTTTATTCAAGTCTTTGAATGAGCATCATCCTAAATACCAACTCCAAACTGCAGCCGTCTCTGAGTATCAGTTTTTTTTTTATATTCTATGCAAATGGAGCCTGTCTCAGACACATTTGGAAATTAAAAAGAAGCCTTTGAATACGAGCACTGAGTTTGGTTTTATCAGATACGTTGTATGAAACCACAAGGTCTCCCTTTCTCCTCCAATTTCAAGATTCAGTTTTAGGGGTTAAACACACACGAACACACACAAATGATGAGATAATTACTTTAAATTATTTTCTATGATGAACGACCACTCATCAAAACATAACTAACGGAGCTGTTCCTGACATAAAGCAAGCAATCACAGTGTAAATGAATGGGAGGGACAGCAGAGGGGAGGGGAGCAGACACAGCATTTGTAATTTAATGGTGATCACAGGACCCATGGCATATGTCTGTCAGCTCCTATTATCTGGCCCTGCTTCTCAAAGCACAGCTGCAATTAAAACAGGCGCCCTAATCTAGACTTGTGTAATGCCATTTAAATGTGTCCCTTTCAAAGTTCACATGTCCCCATACTGTACACGGTGAGACCCTTGTTATATGCGCTTGATACTCTCTCTTAAATATTTGTGCAGCGCAGGTTACTGGGACCTGCCAGAATAAATGAGAAGATAATCACATCTGATTTGTATTGTGTGAATATCAAAGCCATCACACATATCGTTGCCCACAAGTACAGTAGTTCTCCTGATGTTTGGCACAACTTTCTAATTTCTTATTTCAAATTCTAAGAGAAGAATTCATTGCTGGATCTTTGATGAGAGTCATGATAAGGCTTTAATCTCAAATAAGACTTTGTTCACGCTTTTAATCAGTAGGCTTGTTTTGATTGGTCCAGACTGATCCAAAGCTGGTCAGCAACACCACTTCTTCATTGGTCTGGGCCAGAGGGAGGGTGAGAGAATCAGCACCCTCTGCTGGTCACTAAAGTAAAAGGTAGTGTCACCCACACACAGGTGTTCCCCATCTTTCTATCAGAGCACAGCTGCTTCACCCCTAATTATACGCCTAGAGGCCACATGAAACATATTCCCTGTCTGCTCACAGTATGTGTTCTCCGGGAGCAAAGCTTTGTTGCTCTGAAAGCTATTTTTGACTTTAAAGACCGAACAGGAGATGCATTGTGAGACAAGTAGGTAGGTCTACCGACAATGCGTATTTGCAACCAAAGGAAAATAGTTTTTTGGTATTTTTGTCTTACTGTAGTTGTGGATCTTTCAGCCTGTCTAAATATCAGTATGATGACAACTCAGTAACTACACCAACAACAGAACTGCAGCTGTCCAGGTGACCTAAATCCACTGTCATTATACCAGAGAACGGCAGATGTCAAGGTATCCTAAATCAAATTATTGTACCAGAGAACGTCAGCTGTCTAGGTGTCCTAAATCAACTGTCATTAATACCGGAGACCATCAGCTGTCCAGGGGTCCTACATCAACTGTCATTATACCGGAGAACATCAGCTGTCCAGGGGTCCTAAAACAATTGTCATTATACCAGGGAATGGCAGCGGTCCAGGAGTCCTAAATAAACTGTCATTATACCAGAGAACGGCAGCTGTTCAGGAGTCCTAAATAAACTGTCATTGTACCAGGGAATGGCAGCTGTACAGGTGTACTAAACCAACTGTCATTATACCAGGGAATGGCAGCTGTACAGGTGTACTAAACCAACTGTCATTATACCAGGGAATGGCAGCTGTACAGGTGTACTAAACCAACTGTCATTATACCAGGGAATGACAGCTGCACAGGTGTACTAAACCAACTGTCATTATACCAGGGAATGGCAGCTGTACAGGTGTACTAAACCAACTGTCAGAGGGACTATTTGTCAAAAGAAAAGGATACACAGGCACCCTCCAGCACTTCTTACAGCATCAATACCACTATCTATACCAGTGTAACGGATGTGAAATGGCTAGCTAGTTAGCGGCGGTGTGACTATACCACTATTTATACCAGCATCTATGCCAGCATCTTTAAAAGCATATGTACCAGCATATATACCAGCATCCATACCACTATACATCTATCTATACATATATGTATAATAGCATCTATAAAACTACAATTGAAGTCGGAAGTTTACATACACTTAGGTTTGAGTCATTAAAACTTGTTTTTCAATCACTCCACAAATTTCTTGTTAACAAACTATAGTTTTGGCAAGTCGGTTAGGACATCTACTTTGTGCATGACATAAGTAATTTTTCCAACAATTGTTTACAGACAGATTGTTTCACTTATAATTCACTGTATCACAATTCCAGTGGGTCAGAAGTTTACATACACTAAGTTGACTGTGCCTTTAAACAGCTTGGAAAATTCCATAAAATGATGTCACGGCTTTCAAAGCTTCTGATAGGCTAATTTACAGCTGTAATTGCTGAAAAAAGTGCCTCTACAAAGTATTGACTTTGTTTTCCAAGATGGCGTAGCAGTCAGACGTCTTTGTCCTGTCGTGTCCCTTGTATATATCGTTTTACATCTTTTTCGTCGCATATCCTTTAAAATATTTTCTAAACCTCAATATCTAAATACTCTCCTGCAACAAGCCTCACCCAATGTGGCGTGGATCTGCTTTTCTTTCCCTAAAGTGTTTATATTTACTTCGGATCCAGAATCCCTCAACTGAAGCTAGCCAGCTAACTACCAGCTATCAGTCAGCAAACCATTGCCAGCGGTCATCAGCTAACTAGCTAACCGCGATCCCGGATGACTACTCCTGGCTAGCGTTTCCATCCCAGAGCAAGCACCAATTAGCTTGAAGCTAGCCTGGCCAGGGCTCCTGTGCTACCACCGAAGTATACTCCTGGGCTACAGTATCCGGACCCCTTCTACAGCCGGTACGGGGCATGGAACCCGGCAGGTCCTCTACGACTGGAATACCGACATAATCTGCCCGAGGACTCCAACAGGCCCCTCAGGCACGACGCCCGCTGAAGGCCCATTATGCTAACCAGCTAGGCCTGCTAGCTACCCAGAGCTACTTGGAACCCTACTAATTCCATGACTGGTCTATCGACGTCACCGCAAGAAGAGGCAGAAACAGAATTACCCCCATCGCGATGTCCCCAAAAGGCTACCTTTCTAGCCCCTGCTATCTGCTTGCTTGCTTGCTGACCCAGTCTGCTAGCTGCTAGCTTGCCGGGCCCGGTCTGCTAACTGCTAGCTTGCCTGTCCGGTCTGGTAACTGCTAGCCCTTGCTAACTGCTAGCTTGCCTGCCCGGTCTGCTAACTGCTAGCCCCTGCTAACTGCTTGCTAACCCGGCCTGCTAACTGCTAGCTTGCCCCGGTCTACTAGCTGCTAGCTTGTTTAGCCCCGGCCTACTAACTGTTAGCTTGTTAGCCTGCTAACTGTCTGAATCGCCGTGTCCCCAGCCAGCCCAACCACTCACTGGACCCATATGTTCACTTGGCTATGCATGCCTCTCTCTAATATAAATATGCCTTGTCCATTACTGTCCTGGTTAGTGATTACTGTCTTATTTCACTGTAGAGCCTTTAGCCCTGCTCAATATGCCTTAACCAACCATGTTGTTCCACCTCCTACATATGCGATGACATCACCTGGTTTAAACATCTCTATAGACTATATCTCTCTCTTCATTACTCAATGCCTAGGTTTACCTCTGATGTACTCACATCCTACCTTACCTTTGTCTGTACACTATGCCTTGAATCTATGCTATCGTGCGCAGAAACCTGCTCCTTTTACTCTTTGTTCTGAACGTGCTAGACGGCCAGTTCGTATAGTCTTTAGCCGTTCTCTTATCCTACTTTTCCTCTGTTCCTCTGGTGATATGGAGGTTAATCCAGGTCCTGCAGTGCCTAGCTCCACTCCCACCCCCCAGGTGCTCTCATTTGTTGACTTCTGTAAACATAAAAGCCTTTGTTTCATGCATGTTAACATTAGAAGCCTACTCCCTAAGTTTGTTTTACTCACTGCTGTAGCACACTCTGCCAACTCAGATGTCTTAGCCGTGTCTGAATCCTGGCTTAGGAAAACCACCAAAAACCCTGAAATCTCAATTGCTAACTATAACGTTTTCCGCCAAGATAGAACTGCCAAAGGGGCGGTGTTGCAATCTACTGCAAAGATAGCCTGCAGAGTTCTGTATTACTATCTAAGTCTGTACCCAAACAATTTGAGCTTCTACTTCTAAAAATTCACTTTTCCAGAAACAAGTCTCTCACTGTTGCCGCTTGCTATAGACCTCCCTCTGCCCCCAGCTGTCCCCTCGATACCTTACGTGAATTGATTGCCCCCCCATCTATCTTCTGAGCTTGTGCTACTAGGTGACCTAAACTGGGACATGCTTAACACCCCGGCCATCCTACAAACTAAGCTTGATGCCCTCAATCTCACACAAATGATCAATGAACCTACCAGGTACAACCCCAAATCAGTAAACATGGGCACCCTCATAGATGTCATCCTAACTAATTCACCCTCCAAATACACCTCTGCTGTTTTCAATCAAGATCTCAGCGATCACTGCCTCATTGCCTGCATCCGTAATGGGTCTGCGACCAAACGACCACCCCTCATCACTGTCAAACGCTCCCTGAAACACTTCTGCGAGCAGGCCTTTCTAATCGACCTGGCCGGGGTATCCTAGAATGACATTGACCTCATCCCGTCAGTAGATGATGCCTGGCTATTCTTTAAAAGTGCCTTCCTCACCATCTTAAATAAGCATGCCCCTCTCAAAAAAATTTAGAACTAGAAATAGATATAGTCCTTGGTTCACTCCAGACCTGTCTGCCCTTGACCAGCACAAAAACATTACGTGGCGTTCTGCATCAGCATCGAATAGCCCCCGTGATATGCAACTTTTCAGGGAAGTTAGGAACAAATATACACAGGCAGTTAGAAAAGCTAAGAAAAGCTTTTTCAAACAGAAAATTGCATCCTGTAGTATTAACTCAAAAAAGATCTGGGACACTGTAAAGTCCATGGAGAATAAGAGCACCTCCTCCCAGCTGCCCACTGCTCTGAGGCTAGGAAACACTGTCACCACCGATAAATCCACAATAATTGAGAATTTCAATAAGCATTTCTCTACGGCTGGCCATGCTTTCCACATGGCTACCCCTACCCCGGTCAACTGCCCGGCACCCTCCACAACAACCCGCCAAAGCCCCCATAATTTCTCCTTTACCCAAATCCAGATAGCTGATGTTCTGAAAGAGCTGCAAAATCTGGACCCCCACAAATCAGCCGGGCTAGACAATCTGGACCGTCTCTTTCTAAAATGATCTGCTGAAATTGTTGCAACCCCTATTACTAGCCTGTTCAACTTCTCTTTCGTATCGTCTGAGATTCCCAAAGATTGGAAAGCTGCCGCGGTCATCCCCCTCTTCAAAGGGTGAGACCCAAACTGCTACAGACCTATATCTATCTTACCCTGTCTTTCTAAGTTCTTCGATAGCCATACCTTCTCCGCTATGCAATCTGGTTTCAGAGCTGGTCATTGGTGCACCTCAGCCACGCTCAAGGTTCTAAACAACATCATGACCGCCATCGATAAGAGAAATTACTGTGCATGCGTATATCATCGACCTGGCCAAGGCTTTCGACTCTGTCAATCATAACATTCTTATTGGCAGACTCGACAGCCTTGGTTTCTCAAATGATTGCCTCGCCTGGTTTACCAACTACTTCTCTGATAGAGTTCAGTGTGTCAAATCGGAGGGCCTGTTGTCCGGACCTCTGACAGTCTCTATGGGTGTGCCACAGGGTTCAATTCTCGGGCCAACTCTCTTTTCTGTATACATCAATGATGTTGCTCTTGCAGCTGGTGATTCTCTGATCCACCTCTACGACACCATTCTGTATACTTCTGGACCCTCCTTGGACACTGTGTTAACTAACCTCCAGACGAGCTTCAATCCCATACAACTCTCCTTCCGTGGCTTCCAACTGCTCTTAAACGCAAGTAAAACTAAATGCATGCTATTCAATCGATCACTGCCAGCACCTGCTCGCCCGTCCAGCATCACTACTCTGGATGGCTCTGACTTAGAATACGTGGACAACTACAAATACCTGGGTGTCTGGTTAGACTGTAAACTCTCCTTCCAGACTCACATTAAGCATCTCCAATCCAAAATTAAATCTAGAATCGGCTTCCAACTTCGCAGCAAAGCATCCTTCACTCATGCTGCCAAACATACCCTCGTAAAACTGACCATCCTACCGATCCTCGACTTCGGTGATGTCATCTATAAAATAGCCTCCAACACTCTACTCAACAAACTGGATGCAGTCTATCACAGTGCCATCCATTTTGTCACCAAAGCCCCATACACTACCCACCATTCCGACATCATAAATCCTCTCTGCAGGGGACAGTTTCTTAGAGTAATATGCAGAGAGGAATTATGATGTCGGTGATCAAGAGCTCCTGGCTGTGAAGTTAGCTGGAGGGCTCCAAGGACCCATTCATCATCCTCACTGACCATCGGAACCTGGAGTACATACGGACAGGACAGCGAGGAGGCTGAATCAGCGCCAAGCAAGGTGGGCACTTTTCTTGACAAGATTTGACTTCACTAACCTATCGCCCAGGTTAAAAAAACACCTAAGTCGATGCCCTGTCCTGTCTCCACGATTCTGGAGAGGGTCCTGTCCTGGGAGCCCACACCCACTAACTGTCCTCCTGAGTGCATCTACGTTCTCACGGGGATCGGCTGCTGACCTGGGAGCCCACACCCACTAACTGTCCTCCTGAGTGCATCTACGTTCTCACGGGGATAAGGGATCTGACCTGGGAGCACACACCCACTAACTGTCCTCCTGAGTGCATCTACGTTCTCACAGGGATAAGGGATCTGACCTGGGAGCACACACCCAATAACTGTCCTCCTGAGTGCATCTACCTTCTCACGGGGATAAGGGATCTGACTTACGAGCACACACCCACTAACTGTCCTCCTGAGTGCATCTACGTTCTCACGGGGATCGGCTGCTAACCTGGGAGCACACAGCTGTCATCGTTGGACATCCAGGTATTTCTCACACTACCAAATCTATCTCTGAGAAGTATTGGTGGCCTACCTTGCCGCAGGCCGTTAGTCGCTACGTCAACTCCTGTTCCGTATGTTCTGAAACCAAATCCTCCCGGCACACTCCAGCAGGGAAACTCCTGCCCATGCCTCAGTGTCCCTGTTGTCATCTATCCATTGACTTTGCCACTGAACTCCCCTCCTCTGATGGTTTCTGGTTGTGGATAGATTTTCTAAATCCTGTTGTTTCATCCCTCTCCCTGGTCTCCCTACTGCTCTCCAGGTCGCTGAGTCATTATGGCCTTCCGGTGGACATCATCTCCAACCGTGGGCCCAAATTCACATCACGGGTATGGAGAGCCTTTATAGAGAAGCTCAGGGTCACTATCAGCCTCACTTCCGGGTATAGGCCTCAGTCCAACAGGCAAGTGTAGAGGAGGAACCAGGAGCTGGGGAGGTTCCTGAGGAGTCACTGCCAGGACCGGCAGGGCGTCTACTCCCGCTCCTCCCCTCCGGCGTTGTTTTCTGTTGTTCATATCTAGATGCTACTCCTATGTTGTATCATTACACGTTTCTTGTTATATTAATCTTACTACCTGCTTCTTGACTCCCAGAGTCTACATTACAGTAGATTAAAATCAAAACTGTAATCCGGCCACTCAGGAATTCACTGTAAATAACTCCAGTGCAGATTTGGCTTTGTGTTTTAGGTTATTGCCCTGCTGAAGGGAGAATTCATCTCCCAGTATCTAGTGGTAAGCAGACAACCAGGTTTTCCTTTAGGATTTTGCCTGTGCTTAGCTCCATTCCGTAAATGTTTTATCCTGAAATACTCCCCAGTACTTAATGATTACAAGCACACCCATAACATGATGCAGCCACCACTATGCTTGAAAACATAGTGTGGTACTCAGTGATGGATTTGCCCCAAAATAACGCTTTGCCACATTTTTGCAGTATTAGAGCTTTGTTGCAAACAGGATGCATGTTTTGGAATATGTTTTATTATGTACAGGCTTCCTTCTTTTAACTCTGTCAATTATGTTAGTATTGTGTAGTAACTGCAATGTTGCTGACAGTTTTCTCCTACCACAGCCATTAAACTCTGTAACTGTCACAGGTTACTAGGAGTGGTGGGTAGGAGTTAGGCGCAGAGAGCAGAGGATTCAGTGATTAGTAATATTTATGTGCAAGAATAGTGTTTAACATGATTTTTTTATGACTACCTCATCTCTCATCTCAAATAATGCGCGGGGTAAAAAAAAAAGTATAATGTTAAACACTATTCTTGCACATAGAGTGAGTCCGTACAACTTATTATGTGACATGTTAAGCACATTTTACTCCTGATTTTACAAGATATTTGAGCTTTTCATTTTTTCTTAATTTGTAAAAATGTCTAAAAACATAATACCAAATTGACATTATGGGGTATTGCGTGTAGGCCAGTGACCAAAAATCTCAGTTTAATTCATTTTAAATGTAGGCTGTAACACAACACAATGTGTGAATACTTCCTGAAAGCACTCTATACCACTACCTATACCCCTACCTATTCCAGTATGTATACCAACATCTACAGTATACCACTACCTGTACCATGATCTATACCAGCATCTATATCGGCATCTACCGTATATTACTATCTATACCACTATCTATACCAACATCTACAGTATAGCACTATCTATACCAACATCTACAGTATAGCACTATCTATACCAGCATCTACAGTATATCACTATCTATACCAACATCTACAGTATACCACTATCTATACCATCATGTGTATCGGCATCTACAGTATATTACTATCTATACCAGCATCTACAGTATATTACTATCTATACCAGCATCTACAGTATACCACTATCTATACCAGCATCTACAGTATACCACTATCTATACCAGCATCTACAGTATATCACTATCTATACCACTATCTATAAAGGCCTCTACAGTATATCAGTGTCTACACCACTATCTATATCACTATCTATACCTCCATCTACAGTATATTACTATCTACACCACCATCTATACCTCATTCTATACCACTATTTTTACCAGCATCTACAGTAGGGATGCACAATATAATAGTGACGATATCGAAATTGGCCGATATTAGCTATCGGCCCAATGTCAAGTTTAAGGCAGATGTGCAAAACCGATGTCAAAGCTACCTATATCACGTATTGACGCCGCGTAAAATGTTGCGCTACACATGCAACACAGAGAGACAACTCAAAGGCGAAATACTTTAATGCCAAGATAATGGTATTCATTGTCCTTGACAATCAACTGTTCTCTGTCATGGGTGATGTTGGCTTTCACAGACTGGTCGAGCACCGGTACACACTACCAAGTGCGTTATTTTTCAGATGTTGCCCTACCGGAGATACACAGTATAGCTTCACCACTATCAGCTTCACGACTGACATTTGGACCAGCGATATCAGCCCCATGAGCAGGCTGAGTCTGACAGCACAGTGGGTCGTCGAAGATTTCGTGCTGAGGAAAGTTGTAATTCATGCTCATAAATGTGCTGGTTGTCATACCGCTGCTAACATTTCAATGCATTTGAGAACATGTTTGAAACATGAACACACTAGCTAGCTCCATTCGAACAACTGACTCGAGAAATAAGCTCATCAATTGTGCCTGCAGCAGACGTGATACCCTCTGTCATGGCATTGAAACGCCTGCTAAACTAAATTGCAGACACAGGCTGTGAACAAGCGATGTCGTGGCATTCTCTCTTTACCGTGTCGCCACCATGCTAGACGCTATGTACAAGGACCGCTACTTCGATGCAGACAAGAAACAGGGTTAATGTGAAATGTTACATACACAGTTGGACAAGATGGAAATGGACACAGTGACTGTGTGCACAGAGGAAGAGAGGCTACAGACAGAGCTGAAACTTCACTGCTTGACATGTGTGATGAAATCCTGGTTGAGAATGAAACGACTGAACAAATGAACAACAAAACAGCAAGAGAGTGAAAGAAATAGGTTCTGACTATGTTTTACTGGTAATGGGGAAGTTCTTCTGCCACTCAGCAAGGAAGAAGACACTGCTCCAAAACCGTCATAAAAAAATAACAGACTACAGTTTGCAGCTGCACATGGGGACAAAGATCGTACTTTTTGGAGAAAGGGCCTCTGGTCTGATGAAACAAAAATGGAACTGTTTGGGCCATAATGACCATCGTTATGTTTCGAGGAAAAAGGGAGAGGCTTGCAAGCCGAAGAACACCACCATCCCAACCGTGAAGCACGGGGGTGGCAGCGTCATGTTGTGGAGGTGCAATGCTGCAGGAGGGCCTGGTGCACTTCACAAAATAGATGGCATCATGAGGTGGGAAAACTATGTGGATATATTGAAGCAACATCTAAAGATATCAGTCAGGAAGTGGGTCAAATGGGTCTTCCGAATGGACAATGACCCCAAGCATACTCCAAGGTTGTGGCAAAATGGCTTATGGACAACAAAGTCAAGGTATTGGAGGGCCATCATAAAGCCCTGGCCTTAATCCTATAGAAAATGTGTGGGAAGAACTGAAAAAGCGTGCTCTAGAAAGGAGGCCTTCTAAACCTGACTCAGTTACACCAGCTCTGTCAGGAGGAATGGGCCACAATTCACCCAATTTATTGTGGGAAGCTTGTGGAAGGCTACCCAAAATGTTTGACCCAAGTTAAACAATTTAAAGGCAATGCTACCAAATACGAATTGAGTGTATGTAAACTTCTGACCCACTGGGAATGTGATGAAATAAATAAAAGCTGAAATAAATCATTCTGTCTATTATTAATCTGACAATTCACATTCTTAAAATAAAGTGGTGATCCTAACTGACCTAAAACAGGGAATTTTTTATGAAGATTAAATGTCAGGGATTGTGAAAAACTGAGTTTAAATGTATTTGGCTAAAGTGTATGTAAACTTCTGACTTCAACTGTATACCACTATCTATATCAGCATCTATACCGCTATCTATACCAGCATCAATACCACTATCTATACCGGCATCTAAACCAGCATCTATCCTAGCATCTAAACAAATATCTATTCCAGCATCTGTACCACTATCTATCTGCATCACTATCTATACCAGCATCTATACCACTATCTAGCTATACCACTATCTATCTATACAACTCTATATACCACTATATATACCACTATCTATACCAGCATCTATACCACTATCTATACCACTCTCTATAGCAGCATCTATACCATTCTCTACACCACTATCCATCTATACCACTATCTGTCTATACCACTCTCTAATTATACCACTCTCTATAGCACTATCTATCTATACCACTATCTATACCAGCATCTATACCACAAGCTATACCAGCATCTATACCACTATCTATCTATACCAGCATCTATACCACTATCTATAACACTATCTATATCACTATCGATCTATACCACTATCTATCTGTACCACTATCTAGCGATACCAGCATCTATACAACTATCTATCTATACCACTATCTATCTATTCCAGCATATATACTACTACCTACACCACTATCTATCTATACCACTATCAATCTATACCAGCATCTAAACCACTATATATCTATACCACTATCTATCTATACCACTCTCTATCTATACCACTAGCTCTCTATGCAACTATCTATACCACTATATATCTATACCACTATCTATCAATACCACTTTCCATCTATACCACTGTTTCTCTATACCACTATCTATCTATACCAGCATCTATACCACTCTATACCACTATCTATCTATACTACTATCTATTTATAGCAGCATCTATACCAGCATCTATACCACTATCTACCAATACCAGCATCTATACCACTATCTATCTATACCAGCCTCTATACCAGCCTCTATACCACTATATATCAACACCACTATCTCTCTATACCACTATCTATCTATACCACTCTCTATTCCACTATCAATATATACCACTATCTATCTATACCACTCTTTATCTATACCACTCTCTATCTATACCACTATCTATCTATACCACTATATATACCACTATCTATCTATACCATTATCTCTCTATACCACTATCTATCCCTACCAGCATCTATACCACTCTCTATGCCACTATCTATCTATACCACAATCTATATCACTATCTATCTATACCACTATCTATCTATACCACTATCTATCTATTCCACTATCTATCTATACCACTCTCTATACCAGCATCTATACCCCTCTCTATCTATACCACTTTCTCTCTATACCAGCATCTATACCACTATTTATCTATATCACTATCTATCTATACCACTTTCTCTCTATACCAGCATCTATACCACTCTCTATCTATACCACTATCCATCTATACCAGTATCTATACCACTATCTATACCAATATCTATCTATGCCACCATCTATCTATACCAGCATCTATAGCACTATCTATCTATACTACTATCTATGCCACTATCTATACCACGATCTATCTATACCAGCATCTATACTACTATCTATCCATACCACTATCTATCTATACCACTATCTACACCATTATCTATCTATACCACTATCTATACCAAAATGGCGAAATGACTTATGGACAACAAAGTCAAGGTATTGGAGGGCCATCATAAAGCCCTGGCCTCAATCCTATAGAAAATGTGTGGGCAGAACTGAAAAAGTGTGCTCGAGAAAGGAGGCCTTCAAAACCTGACTCAGTTACACCAGCTCTGTCAGGAGGAATGGGCCACAATTCACCCAATGTATTGTGGGAAGCTTGTGGAAGGCTACCCAAAATGTTTGACCCAAGTTAAACAATTTAAAGGCAATGCTACCAAATACGAATTGAGTGTATGTAAACTTCTGACCCACTGGGAATGTGATGAAATAAATAAAAGCTGAAATAAATCATTCTGTCTATTATTAATCTGACATTTCACATTCTTAAAATAAAGTGGTGATCCTAACTGACCTAAAACAGGGAATTTTTTATAAAGATTAAATGTCAGGAATTGTGAAAAACTGAGTTTAAATGTATTTGGCTAAAGTGTATGTAAACTTCTGACTTCAACTGTATACCACTATCTATACTGTATTAGCATCTATACGGCTATCTATACCAGCATCTACAGTATATCACTATATATACACCACTATCTATAGCTCAATCTATTCCACTATTTACAGTGGGGCAAAAAAGTATTTAGTCAGCCACCAATTGTGCAAGTTCACCCACTTAAAAAGATGAGAGAGGCCTGTACTTTTCATCATAGGTACACTTCAACTATGACAGACAAAATGAGGGGAAATAATACAGAAAATCACAATCTAGGATTTTTTATGAATTTATTTGCAAATTATGGTGGAAAATACGTATTTGGTCACCTACAAACAAGCAAGATTTCTGGCTCTCACAGACCTGTAACTTCTTCTTTAAGAGGCTCGTCTGTCCTCCACTCGTTACCTGTATTAATGGCACCTGTTTGAACTGGTTATCAGTATAAAAGACACCTGTCCACAACCTCAAACAGTCACACTCCATACTCCACTATGACCAAGACCAAAGAGCTGTCAAAGGACACCAGAAACAAAATTGTAGACCTGCACCAGGCCGGGAAGACTGAATCTACAATAGGTAAGCAGCTTGGTTTGAAGAAATCAACTGTGGGAGCAATTATTAGGAAATGGAAGACATACAAGACCACTGATAATCTCCCTCGATCTGGGGCTCCACGCAAGATCTCACCCCGTGGGGTAAAAATGATCACAAGAACAGTGAGCAAAAATCCCAGAACCACACGGGGGGGACCTAGTGAATGACCTGCAGAGAGCTGGGACCAAAGTAACAAAGCCTACCATCAGTAACACACCACTATTATCTATCTATACCACTATCTATACCACATGGTGAAATCCTGGACTAGTCCAAAGAGTTGCCACTCTGAAGCTGCCACTTTAAAGTCCCTTTGAATGTCAGAAGAACTTGTATCAAAAGACAAATTAAAGTCCTACACCCAGTATAGTTGTTTGACAGGTAGTAAGGTATCATTTTCGGAGTAGGCCATCATCGTAAATAAGAATTTGTTCTTAATAACTGACTTGCCTAGTTAAATTAAGGTTAAATAAATAAAATACAACAAAAATTCAGAATAAGATGTCCTAACTGCTTTCATACTCCCCATAGGGCTGGGTGGAAGATCTGTTGTGGAAGTACTAATCAGTTCCCTGTAGAGCTTCTTTGAGGAAGAGCATGAAGAGACAAAGAGAAGGCTACAGCCACAGGAGTCTGTCTTTCTGATGAACACGAGTCAAATAAAAAATGTTCCAAGCTAAATCAAGATCATTGCATCTTCTGGTAGGCCACCAACCAACTATTGTATTTGTCGAGGCACAATTATGATTTGTATACTATCAGAAAGCCTTGCTCAGTCAGCATATATCCATGTACTGAATGTACAGATAATCCACAGAGATACAATTGTAGCTGTGTGGAACTGTACAACAGCGTTCACATCAGTTTCCAATCAGACAACTGCTTTCATACTCCCCAACAGCACTTTTCTGTTTATACATTTGAAAAGCCAATGCAAAGACTTTGCCATGATGGAATGTGCGCTTTCTTTCCTCTCTTTAGCTCAGCAGAGATAAGAGAACATCTGTAATTATAGGAAAGGCATTTTTCTGCATTTTATTATTCTCTAAATCAGATGCCTTGGCAGACCGACTGGGAGAGTGACATACTTAAACTAGCTTTGTGGTTGTGTGTTTCACAAAATCTCCACAGAGAATAAAAGACAGAACGAGCTCCAGATTTGGGTGACCTCCCTCCTGGCACGCAGAGACACTTTCAAAGACCAAACGAGCCACCAATGCTTTCAGTGCCACATTACACTCTCTACACAACTTCTGACAAAAACCATGAAGGCGGTCTTGGATCCGAGAGACTGAGAGTTTTTGCTGCGTGGGAATGTTTCATCCGTTAGCTTGTTTTGTTGAAAGGGGTTAACCAAATGTAGGACGAGGAGCATGGAGGGTATTCTAAAATAACCTGCAACATATCTATAGAAATATGAGCAGGTCAGTATTATTCATATGCACAGTAGGTAGTGGTCTGTGAATAAGGGAGAGGTACAGAGGAATGACTCTGGTTTCAGCTTGGGATCCCTCCGTCCGACTCCATCCCCGACATGTGAGTCACACTACAGTACAGGGGGGACGGTTTGTTCTCCCAGCCCAGCCTCTATGTGTGGTAATTTCATATAATAACAGGGTCAACCATTCTGTTTTGGAATAGCCCACCTCTTTGTTCCTTTTTGACAGAGCTTCACGGCAACGGAGGTCTGCGTTCTTTCATTGAAAAAGAAAAGTCCTACAAAAAGTGAGATGAGGCAAAACAATACAGTGTCCCTGTGAAACACATGCCACGTTCTGACCACCGGGGCCATTATAACACAGCCTCAGTAATACAGTGTCCATGTGAAACACATGCCACGGTCTGACCACCGGGGCCATTATAACACAGCCTCAGTAATACAGTGTCCATGTGAAACACATGCCACGTTCTGACCACCGGGGCCATTATAACACAGCCTCAGTAATACAGTGTCCCTGTGAAACACATGCCACATTCTAACCACCGGGGCCATTATATCACAGCCTCAGTAATACAGTGTCCCTGTGAAACACATGCAACGTTCTGACCACCGGGGCCATTATAACACAGCCTCAGTAATACAGTGTCCCTGTGAAACACATGCCACGTTCTGACCACCGGGGCCATTATAACACAGCCTCAGTAATACAGTGTCCCTGTGAACACATGCCACGTTCTGACCACCGGGGCCACTATAACACAGCCTCAGTAATACAGTGTCGCTGTGAACACATGCCACATTCTAACCACCGGGGCCATTATAACACAGCCTCAGTAATACAGTGTCCCTGTGAAACACATGCCACGTTCTAACCACCGGGGCCATTATAACACAGCCTCAGTAATACAGTGTCCCTGTGAAACACATGCCACATTCTAACCACCGGGGCCATTATAACACAGCCTCAGTAATACAGTGTCCCTGTGAAACACATGCCACATTCTGACCACCGGGGCCATTATAACACAGCCTGAGTAATACAGTGTCACTGTGAACACATGCCACATTCTAACCACCGGGGCCATTATAACACAGCCTCAGTAATACATTGTCCCTGTGAAACACATGCCACATTCTAACCACCGGGGCCATTATAACACAGCCTCAGTAATACAGTGTCCCTGTGAAACACATGCCACATTCTAACCACCGGGGCCATTATAACACAGCCTCAGTAATAAAGTGTCCCTGTGAAACACATGCCACGTTCTGACCACCGGGGCCATTATAACACAGACTCAGTAACACAGTGTCCCTGTGAACACATGCCACATTCTAACCACCGGGGCCATTATAACACAGCCTCAGTAATACAGTGTCCCTGTGAAACACATGCCACATTCTAACCACCGGGGCCATTATAACACAGCCTCAGTAATACAGTGTCCCTGTGAACACATGCCACGTTCTGACCACCGGGGCCATTATAACACAGCCTCAGTAATACAATGTCCCTGTGAAACACATGCCACGTTCTAACCACCGGGGCCATTATATCACAGCCTCAGTAATACAGTGTCCCTGTGAAACACATGCCACGTTCTGACCACCGGGGCCATTATAACACAGCCTCAGTAATACAGTGTCCCTGTGAAACACATGCCACGTTCTGACCACCGGGGCCATTATAACACAGCCTCAGTAATACAGTGTCCCTGTGAACACATGCCACGTTCTGACCACCGGGGCCATTATAACACAGCCTCAGTAATAGAGTGTCCCTGTGAAACACATGCCACATTCTAACCACCGGGGCCATTATATCACAGCCTCAGTAATACAGTGTCCCTGTGAAACACATGCCACGTTCTGACCACCGGGGCCATTATAACACAGCCTCAGTAATACAGTGTCCCTGTGAAACACATGCCACGTTCTGACCACCGGGGCCATTATAACACAGCCTCAGTAATACAGTGTCCCTGTGAAACACATGCCACGTTCTGACCACCGGGGCCATTATAACACAGCCTCAGTAATACAGTGTCCCTGTGAAACACATGCCACGTTCTAACCACCGGGGCCATTATAACACAGCCTCAGTAATACAGTGTCCCTGTGAAACACATGCCACGTTCTGACCACCGGGGCCATTATAACACAGCCTCAGTAATACAGTGTCCCTGTGAAACACATGCCACGTTCTGACCACCGGGGTCATTATAACACAGCCTCAGTAATACAGTGTCACTGTGAAACACATGCCACGTTCTGACCACCGGGGCCATTATAACACAGCCTCAGAAATACAGTGTCGCTGTGAAACACATGCCACATTCTAACCACCGGGGCCATTATAACACAGCCTCAGTAATACAGTGTCCCTGTGAAACACATGCCACGTTCTGACCACCGGGGCCATTATAACACAGCCTCAGTAATACAGTGTCCCTGTGAACACATGCCACATTCTAACCACCGGGGCCATTATAACACAGCCTCAGTAATACAGTGTCCCTGTGAACACATGCCACATTCTAACCACCGGGGCCATTATAACACAGCCTCAGTAATACAGTGTCCCTGTGAACACATGCCACGTTCTGACCACCGGGGCCACTATAACACAGCCTCAGTAATACAGTGTCGCTGTGAACACATGCCACATTCTAACCACCGGGGCCATTATAACACAGCCTCAGTAATACAGTGTCCCTGTGAAACACATGCCACGTTCTAACCACCGGGGCCATTATAACACAGCCTCAGTAATACAGTGTCCCTGTGAAACACATGCCACATTCTAACCACCGGGGCCATTATAACACAGCCTCAGTAATACAGTGTCCCTGTGAAACACATGCCACATTCTGACCACCGGGGCCATTATAACACAGCCTGAGTAATACAGTGTCACTGTGAACACATGCCACATTCTAACCACCGGGGCCATTATAACACAGCCTCAGTAATACATTGTCCCTGTGAAACACATGCCACATTCTAACCACCGGGGCCATTATAACACAGCCTCAGTAATACAGTGTCACTGTGAAACACATGCCACGTTCTGACCACCGGGGCCATTATAACACAGCCTCAGAAATACAGTGTCGCTGTGAAACACATGCCACATTCTAACCACCGGGGCCATTATAACACAGCCTCAGTAATACAGTGTCCCTGTGAAACACATGCCACGTTCTGACCACCGGGGCCATTATAACACAGCCTCAGTAATACAGTGTCCCTGTGAACACATGCCACATTCTAACCACCGGGGCCATTATAACACAGCCTCAGTAATACAGTGTCCCTGTGAACACATGCCACATTCTAACCACCGGGGCCATTATAACACAGCCTCAGTAATACAGTGTCCCTGTGAACACATGCCACGTTCTGACCACCGGGGCCACTATAACACAGCCTCAGTAATACAGTGTCGCTGTGAACACATGCCACATTCTAACCACCGGGGCCATTATAACACAGCCTCAGTAATACAGTGTCCCTGTGAAACACATGCCACGTTCTAACCACCGGGGCCATTATAACACAGCCTCAGTAATACAGTGTCCCTGTGAAACACATGCCACATTCTAACCACCGGGGCCATTATAACACAGCCTCAGTAATACAGTGTCCCTGTGAAACACATGCCACATTCTGACCACCGGGGCCATTATAACACAGCCTGAGTAATACAGTGTCACTGTGAACACATGCCACATTCTAACCACCGGGGCCATTATAACACAGCCTCAGTAATACATTGTCCCTGTGAAACACATGCCACATTCTAACCACCGGGGCCATTATAACACAGCCTCAGTAATACAGTGTCCCTGTGAAACACATGCCACATTCTAACCACCGGGGCCATTATAACACAGCCTCAGTAATAAAGTGTCCCTGTGAAACACATGCCACGTTCTGACCACCGGGGCCATTATAACACAGACTCAGTAACACAGTGTCCCTGTGAACACATGCCACATTCTAACCACCGGGGCCATTATAACACAGCCTCAGTAATACAGTGTCCCTGTGAAACACATGCCACATTCTAACCACCGGGGCCATTATAACACAGCCTCAGTAATACAGTGTCCCTGTGAACACATGCCACGTTCTGACCACCGGGGCCATTATAACACAGCCTCAGTAATACAATGTCCCTGTGAAACACATGCCACGTTCTAACCACCGGGGCCATTATATCACAGCCTCAGTAATACAGTGTCCCTGTGAAACACATGCCACGTTCTGACCACCGGGGCCATTATAACACAGCCTCAGTAATACAGTGTCCCTGTGAAACACATGCCACGTTCTGACCACCGGGGCCATTATAACACAGCCTCAGTAATACAGTGTCCCTGTGAACACATGCCACGTTCTGACCACCGGGGCCATTATAACACAGCCTCAGTAATAGAGTGTCCCTGTGAAACACATGCCACATTCTAACCACCGGGGCCATTATATCACAGCCTCAGTAATACAGTGTCCCTGTGAAACACATGCCACGTTCTGACCACCGGGGCCATTATAACACAGCCTCAGTAATACAGTGTCCCTGTGAAACACATGCCACGTTCTGACCACCGGGGCCATTATAACACAGCCTCAGTAATACAGTGTCCCTGTGAAACACATGCCACGTTCTGACCACCGGGGCCATTATAACACAGCCTCAGTAATACAGTGTCCCTGTGAAACACATGCCACGTTCTAACCACCGGGGCCATTATAACACAGCCTCAGTAATACAGTGTCCCTGTGAAACACATGCCACGTTCTGACCACCGGGGCCATTATAACACAGCCTCAGTAATACAGTGTCCCTGTGAAACACATGCCACGTTCTGACCACCGGGGTCATTATAACACAGCCTCAGTAATACAGTGTCACTGTGAAACACATGCCACGTTCTGACCACCGGGGCCATTATAACACAGCCTCAGAAATACAGTGTCGCTGTGAAACACATGCCACATTCTAACCACCGGGGCCATTATAACACAGCCTCAGTAATACAGTGTCCCTGTGAAACACATGCCACGTTCTGACCACCGGGGCCATTATAACACAGCCTCAGTAATACAGTGTCCCTGTGAACACATGCCACATTCTAACCACCGGGGCCATTATAACACAGCCTCAGTAATACAGTGTCCCTGTGAACACATGCCACATTCTAACCACCGGGGCCATTATAACACAGCCTCAGTAATACAGTGTCCCTGTGAACACATGCCACGTTCTAACCACCGGGGCCATTATAAAACAGCCTCAGTAATACAGTGTCCCTGTGAAACACATGCCACGTTCTAACCACCGGGGCCATTATAACACAGCCTCAGTAATACAGTGTCCCTGTGAAACACATGCCACATTCTAACCACCGGGGCCATTATAACACAGCCTCAGTAATAAAGTGTCCCTGTGAAACACATGCCACGTTCTGACCACCGGGGCCATTATAACACAGCCTCAGTAATACAGTGTCCCTGTGAAACACATGCCACATTCTAACCACCGGGGCCATTATAACACAGCCTCAGTAATAAAGTGTCCCTGTGAAACACATGCCACGTTCTGACCACCGGGGCCATTATAACACAGACTCAGTAACACAGTGTCCCTGTGAACACATGCCACATTCTAACCACCGGGGCCATTATAACACAGCCTCAGTAATACAGTGTCCCTGTGAAACACATGCCACATTCTAACCACCGGGGCCATTATAACACAGCCTCAGTAATACAGTGTCCCTGTGAACACATGCCACGTTCTGACCACCGGGGCCATTATAACACAGCCTCAGTAATACAGTGTCCCTGTGAACACATGCCACATTCTAACCACCGGGGCCATTATAACACAGCCTCAGTAATACAGTGTCGCTGTGAAACACATGCCACGGTCTGACCACCGGGGCCATTATAACACAGCCTCATTAATACAGTGTCCCTGTGAACACATGCCACATTCTAACCATTGGTCCCATTATAACACAGCCTCAGTAATACAGTGTCCCTGTGAAACACATGCCACGTTCTGACCACCGGGGCCATTTTAACACAGCCTCAGTAATACAGTGTCCCTGTGAAACACATGCCACATTCTAACCACCGGGGCCATTATAACACAGCCTCAGTAATAAAGTGTCCCTGTGAAACACATGCCACATTTTAACCACCGGGGCCATTATAACACAGCCTCAGTAATACAGTGTCCCTGTGAACACATGCCACATTCTAACCACCGTGGCCATTATAACACAGCCTCAGTAATACAGTGTCCCTGTGAACACATGCCACGTTCTAACCACCGGGGCCAATAAAACACAGCCTCAGTAATACAGTGTCCCTGTGAACACATGCCACGTTCTAACCACCGGGGCCAATAAAACACAGCCTCAGCTCCTAAAGAACATGACAGCATATTGATAGCATATGACTGTCACTTGAGAAAAAACGCCTTCATTTTTAAAATTTAACTTCTTCTTGTCAGGGAACACTGTCACAGAGAAATCCAATGGTCCATATGGCTACAGTAAAAAGACTGGAATAAGCGCTAGCTGGGCTCTGCTAATTACTCTACCCTTAATGCTGCCTCTCCTGGGACAGGGCTCATCTGAAGCCTCATGGAAGATTGAGGCTCGCCTTTATTTAAAAATGTATTTGCCTTCCTCAAGAGTTACATTTTTAAATAACTCCCCGGGTTTCTGTGACAGTTGCAGAAGTCCTTTGATCGGCCTACACTTGGGTTAAGGTTTGATTTGCTGAATTCAGTTTCCATGTGTGGTAAACGAAGTTGCCACTTCAAAGACTGTTCTTTATTTATTCGTTTATCTATGTGAATTGATGCATTTTCTGTTTCCTTTATTGTGTTCTAGGAACAAATGTGGCAACACAGCATGAGTAGTAACGACTGGCATATGGCACAGTAAATAACTGTAAGGAACTATACAGTTAACTGGGAAGCAATTCATCTTATGGTACTGTTTCTACAGCCTCTTTACATGTTATAGCATTCACAAATCATAGCTCACAACTGCCTGATATTGCATGATATTAAATGGTGGTTATTATGCATAGGTTAACACCAGTGGAGGCTGTGGGGGGAGAACGGCTCACAATAATGGCTGGAACGGAGCGAATGGAACGCCATCAAACCATGTGTTTGATGCATTTGATACCATTCCACTTATTCCACTTCCGCTATTACCATCCTCCCCAATTAAGATTCCACCAACCTCCTGTGGTTAATACTGCATAATAAAATAAAAAAAATGAAAATACCTGATTAACAACTGATGGATTGCATGTAGCAAATAGATTTTTGTCAAAGACCTTGACAGTTATAGTAAAGCCATTAGAGAGATGATCAACATATGCATTCATCATCTCACTCAGTCGCCACAGTGACATAACAGGTCTTCTTATATGGGGACATATATCAGATGTCATGAGGAAAACAGTCTTATCCATATCCACATGAACATTTAAATAAACACATTTCCCAAGACCAGAGATTGTCTTTCTTTTAGTTTGTCATTCCATGCTGGGGGTGTTGTTTCAGTCTAAAATCAGACAGCCTCGGAACCAAGAGGACGGAATGGGAGAACCAGGCTTTCGCCTGATGCGTGAAATTAATGTTGCTACACTTTGTTGATAATCAAAATGCCCCAAACCAAAATGTTCTTACTTTCAAATTCAAATAGCAGTCCTTTTCTCCATCTTCCATCTCTCAAAATAGTTTATATAAAAAAAAAAGTGAATTCTCATTTCAATATCCAGAATAATATTGTCCATCATATAGGTAAACTATCTGCAGGAGTCAGTCATTTCTTGAAAAATTGCATCAGCCTTTGACATGAGGAAAAATGATATCACCTTGGATCTATGGAAGTCAATTTCATTGTGAGGCTAAGACAAATGAATAAGCCATGTGCTCAGGGCCTCCAGAAACAATGATGCACTCATCTAACCGACCTTCACATTAAGGAATGAACCGTTTCCCCTTCCTTTGACCCGTGGCAAAAAGAAAAGACGAATTACCAGGGAAAGAATGATTCTCACTTGGCTGTATGTGTAAGTGGAGGGGATGGGATAGGGAGTGACAACAAACCCCAAATGTAACACCAAGACATGGAGAGAGATCACGGAACGTTGATTCTCATGGGTTAGGTTTTGTGAAGCCTGCCTCCTTCCTTAGTTACCTTACCACAAAGTAGACTGTACAGTATGTCACCTTCTAAAACTCTCTGGAAATATACTGTAACAAAATACTATAAAAGTGATTTGATGATTATGTTCTTAATCAGAAACTAACAAACATGGAATATTAGCTAAATGGAAGGTGGTGCAAACAAACAAACACGTCAGTAATGTTTCCATCCAACTTAAGTTGAGGATGTTTTCCGAAACCAGAATGGGCAAAGTGGTGTCAAGTTGGCTGTTTTGAGGCAAACAGTCCGAGATCAACAGTCATGTACAAATCAAAACACACACACACTTTCAGATCACACAACTCCTACACGCACACACTTTCAGAACACACAACTCCTACACTAAACACACACACAGGCAGTACACATGACACCAACTGTTCAAAGCAACGTGTATTAACAGGCCAATGAAAAGGTTTAATGCATTCAGTGTTTTATGGACTCCGCTATAAAACCTTTATGAGTGGGGTGGCATTTTGCGAAGGGGAGACGGGCGACATTGTTATGGACTTCACGGCGTCGTGAGGACATGAACTGGGTCTGTTGTGGCTGCCCTGCTAGTCTATGGCCACTAGGAGCATGATAAAGACTGCACGGATGAAGAGACCACAGGAGTATGGAAAAGAGGTCATGGGTAGAGAAACAGTGGATGTGAAGTAGATATTAAGGCCAAGGTTGTGGTTGAGGCTAGGGTTGAACAGGGATGTGACATTAAGCCAGGGTTAGGGTTGTGGTTGAGGCTAGGGTTATGGTTGAACCGGGATGTGGACATGAAGCTAGGGTTAGGGTTGAACCGGGATGTGGACATGAAGCTAGGGTTAGGGTTGAACCGGGATGTTAACATGAAGCTAGGGTTAGGGTTGAACAGGGATGTTGACATGAAGCTAGGGTTATGGTTGAACCGGGATGTTGACATGAAGCTAGGGTTAAGGTTGAACCGGGATGTTGACATGAAGCTAGGGTTATGGTTGAACCAGGATGTGGACATGAAGCTAGGGTTATGGTTGAACCGGGATTTTGACATGAAGCTAGGGTTACTTTATCAATACCTTCGAAATCTTATCTGTTCACAATCAGGACAGAATAGAAACTAATCAGGTGTAAGTGAGAGATATTGATTAATTGATGGAAGGATGCTTAATTCCAGCGTAAAAGCAGAGCCCAGTACTACGAATCAGGTTTGAGGAGCTAACTCTTGAGTTAACCGGTACCACAAAAGTGGCTGACCTTTTAACCAGTTACATTTCTATGGCAACGAACTAAACTGTTCCGGGGCAGGCTAACTCAGGGCTAACTCCATTTATCTTAAATGAAGTGTCTGAGCTACAAGTTGAGGACCAATGAAATCAGATACCCTCCTTCTAGCAAAGATTGTCATCATCCCTTTCATTTGAGGAAGACGACTGAAGAAATATATTATTCATGAAATGTGTTTTTGTGTGTAAAAAAGTATATCATGTTAAAATACCTATCAAATTACTCACTTGCTTTACAAACTGTAGGTTTTCGTGAAATTGGATCTGTATTCATTTTGAAACAGCAGCAACCAACCATAGACATAAACAATGGCTTGCGAAAGTATTCACCCCCTTGGCATTTTCCCTATTTTGTTGCCTAACAACCTGGAATTAAAATGGATTTTGGGGGGGGGTTTGTATCATTTGATTTACACAACATGTCTACCACTTTGAAGATGCAAAATATTTTTTATTGTGAAACAGACAACAAATAAGAAAATAAAACGGAAAACTTGAGCGTGCATAACTATTCACCCCCCAAAGTCAATACTTTGTAGAGCCACCTTTTGCAGCAATTTCAGCTGCAAGTCTCTTGGGGTATGTCTCTATATATAAGCTTGGAACATCTAGCCACTGGGATTTTTGCCCATTCTTCAAGGCAAAACTGCTCCAGTTCCTTCAAGTTGGATGTGTTCCGCTGGTGTACAGCAATCTTTAAGTCATACCACAGATTCTCAATTGGATTGAGGTCTGGACTAGGCCCTTCCAAGACATTTAAATGTTTTCCCTTAAACCACTCAAGTGTTGCTTTAGCAGTATGCTTAGGTTCATTGTCCTGCTGGAAGGGGAACCTCCGTCCCAGTCTCAAATTTCTGGAAGACTGAAACAGGTTTCCCTTGAGAATTTCCCTGTATTTAGCGCCATTCATCATTCCTTCAATTCTGACCAGCTTCCCAGTCCCTATTGATGATAGTGTCCTCGGGTGTTCTCGGGGTGATGGGAGGTGTTGGGTTTGCGCCAGACATAGCGTTTTCCTTGATGGCCAAAAAGCTCAATTTTAATCTAATCTGACCATAATACCTTCTTCCATATGTTTGGGGAGTCTCCCACATGCCTTTTGCTAACACCAAAAGTGTTTGCTTACTTTTTTCTTTAAGCAATGGCTTTTTTCTGGCCACTCTTCTGTAAAGCCCAGCTCCTTGGAGTGTACAGTTCAAAGTGGTCCTATGGACAGATTCTTCAATCTCAGATGTGGAGCTTTGCAGCTCCTTCAGGGTTATCTTTGGTCTCTTTGTTACCTCTCTGATTAATGCCCTCCATGACTGGTCCGTGAGTTTTGGTGGGCGGCCCTCTCTTGGCAGGTTTGTGGTGGTGCCATTTTTTTAATAATGTATTTAATGGTGCTCCATGGGATGTTCAAAGTTTTGGATATTTTTTTATAACCCAACCTTGATCTGTACTTCTCCACAACTTCGTCCCTGACCTGTTTGGAGTGCTCCTTGGTCTTCATGGTGCCGCTTGCTTGGTCGTGTCCCTTGCTTAGTGGTGTCGTAGACTCTTGGGCCTTTCAGAACAGGTGTACATATACTGAGATCATGTGACAGAGCATGTGACACTTAGATTACACACAGGTGGACTTTATTTAACTAATTATGTTAAGTAATTGGTTTCACCAGATCTTATTTAGGAACTTCGTAGCAAAGGGAGTGAATACATATGCATGCACCACCTTTCCATTTTTTTAAAAGTTGTTTTTTTCATTTCACTTTTTCATTTCACTTCACCAATTTGGACTATCCAAATAAAAATACATTTAAAGTGCAGGTTGTAATGCAACAAAATAGGAAAAACGGCAAGGGGGTGAATACTTTTGCAAGACACTGTAATCCATAGACAGCATTTTCCATTCAAGTCAAGACTGGCAGTCATTGCTAGTTAACCCATCAGTTTAACAGTCAAATTGCCAGGGTTAGAGGTTCCAAACGCCTTCTATGGATTATATGACTATGGTCACAACACAACAAGCTGTTCTACAGATAGGAGGAGGAGCGGGAGAAAGGTGATTGAGCATTTATAAGCACAAAGACATTACCAATAAGTCATAAAATAAAGATGGCACTTCTAAAAGCCTATTTCACACCATAGCCTGCTGCATTTGCAAGAACTTTTATTTCATTTTGATTTTGGCAGAAATTAAAGTGTGGCAACTGACTCGCCCATGGGTTGATGTTTCAGCATTGTCTCAATGAAGAGTACGACATGCACACGCAGTTACAAGCCTGCTGGAGTTAGCAGCATGAGGACCAGAAATATCCACTGTCATAGTACGGATGAAGCCTAATCTGGAATGTGAAGTTAACTGAAGCCGGCTAGCTTTATAAAACCTTGAGTAGATCTAGCTTGCTAGTATACCACACAGGAGTGATGTGGGCAATCTAAGAGTAGGCACAGAACAAGCTGAGCCTTGACAATATTATACCTAATCTGTGCCATGATTTTAACTGTCCAATCAGAGGCATGCCGTGATTCATATTCTTAACTGTTGTTTATCCTGTCAGATTATCAGATCATCTCCTAATTGTTCTGCATAGGCGAGGAGTGACATCTGTTCAAAATGTAATAGTACCTCATACAATCTTCAGAGCGATATGGAAAGACAATATTTCACCTGTTTCCAAATACTTTCTGGTGAAATGTGAGGATTCATCCGCACAACAATGTCTTATTTCTCAATATCTAATGCACCCAGCCACTCACTAATTATGTTAGCACAATTCAACATTTTCAACATCTTTGATTTAAAAACTGCTCTAACAGTACAATTGTCAGCAGCCTTGATTTACCACCATTAACAGCCTTGATTTCAATACTGCTCTAATCGTACCATCTATAATAGCATTGTTTTAAATACTGCTCTAATCGTACCATCTTTAACAGCCTTGATTTAAATACTGATCTAACCGTTACCACTGTCCACAAACTAAGCGGACTGTGCTGTTTGTTTCTCTACAATACCGTGCTAGAGTACGACTTGAACAGTCTGACACACTTTGGTTAGAGCAAGAGAAATGACCAGTTAACTACCAGGTGGAGGAGAATAACCACAGGAAACAATTGTTCACAGTGTCTAAACATGGAATGTGTTTTTATTCACATTTTTACAGATGAATACGTGTTAGTGGTAAATTGCAGTGATGTGTCATGTAGTGTTTGGTGCCCATTTAATTGAATGATACCGACGGTTACACATTGCATTTTGGTCCGCTTTGTACAGGGCTAAATATTGGAGATGAGAGGGTTTCATTACGGGAAGGAGAACAAGTCCAGTAAATTGCTTTAGGGGGATGTGTGTGAACACCAAATAGATACTTTTTCGTCTGAAAAATTACAAACGGACCTACACGAAACAAATGAATCCCAAGGGACTTACAACAGCCTAAATAGGCAATCTAGGACTTGAATCGGATTCAAAGCATCAAAGATGTCATTATCTCCTAGTAACCCATCGACCTCCAAGCTACTTGACAATATCCTAGGCATTAGGTCAATAGAAAATACAGTCACCATGATGAGGGCTCTGTGTGTACTCAGTACTCCTACTAACAGAATACAGTCACCATGATGAGGGCTCTGTGTGTACTCAGTACTCCTACTAACAGAATACAGTCACCATGATGAGGGCTCTGTGTGTACTCAGTACTCCTACTAACAGAATACAGTCACCATGATGAGGGCTCTGTGTGTACTCAGTACTCCTACTAACAGAATACAGTCACTATACTGAGGGCTCTGTGTGTACTCAATACACCTACTAACAGAATACAGTCACTATACTGAGGGCTCTGTGTGTACTCACTACTCCCACTAACAGAATACAGTCACTATACTGAGGGCTCTGTGTGTACTCACTACTGCTACTAACAGAATACAGTCACTATACTGAGGGCTCTGTGTGTACTCACTACTCCTAACATAACACAGTGACCATACTGAGGCTCCCAGTGTACTCACTAGTGTACTCAGTCCCCATGCAGCCTAACCCTAAAAACACAGATGCCCTACAGTATGTTCTCATAAAAAAAAAAGTTGAATTCAAATATTAAAAATCTGTTTTAAACATCGTTTCCCTCTGTGTCGTATGAGCCCGTTTTGGACAAATTCTGTTTTATTGGCCTGCTTTTACTCCATAAAACATCAAGGGTACATGAGAAGGCGAAGGATTCAGGTTGCTGCTAGCAACACTAAAGGGGAACATGCTTTGAGAAGTGGGTAGATTGAAAGGGGAAGGAGGCCAAACAATGCTGCAGTTAGGCCTATATGGTTCAGTCCTGATGATAAGGTTAACCTTAAACCTTTCCGTCCTCCGCTAATGGAAGTGTCTGCTCTACCTTGAATACATGGTTGTAAGGTATTCTCTAAAGATGTCTGATCCATTATTTAAACCGTGGTAGTACATGATTGCTGTGATAGTACAGGCAGTCTGGGCATGACACATTATGAGAGCTCCATCTGAAATTGAAAGGACCAAAAGACATTCACTTGTCAGAAATGGATTCTAGTATTGTTATATGTTGAACTGTTGTACTGTGTACAAGACAGTAGTTTTGGAATTGTTAGTTAGATTACTTGTTATTACTGCATTGTCGGAACTAGAAGCACAAGCATTTCGCTACACTCGCATTAACATCTGCTAACCATGTGTATGTGACAAATAAAATTTGATTTGATTTGATTTGATTTGATTTGAACATTCTCAAAACAGAAACAAATACTATATTCTGCAAAACAAATACTAAACAAAGTAATAAAAAACAACAACTTGGAACCAGTTGCAGTGGTATTTACAAGAAATCAGAGAGCAAACAGAGAAACCTGCATTGACACCAGCAGACGAAGAAAAATACTGTTTAGGTACTTCAGCAGGCTCTCAGGGAGACTCCAGGTCTGGCAGGTGGGGAGGTAGAGAATGGCATTTCAACCCACAACTTGGCTGCAACTCTGTTAGGAGTGGTGGGGGGGGGGACGGACGGACGACGATTTGCAGCCCCACGTCCTCTCCAGTACAAAGGATAAAAATGGATACAACCGGATATGTGAGGTGGTACCGCCTTTGGGAAACATGAAAGCCTTTACACATGTGTCCTTCTGTTCTCTTTTTTTCAAATAGAAACCACAGTAGACATGAAAGACTCTCTCTCTCGCACGTGAAGATGGGGAACGTTTACAGCCGGCACAATGTCTCCAAAAAGGCATGGCTTTGATTTTAGCCTAGCGGAGAAGAGTAGAGCTGAGTGGAGAGAGAGGTGGTGGGGACAGGCTGTCTGAAGCCACCACAGGTTTGTGGCCCGTGGCTCCATGTCAGGAAGCTATGACGACGTCCCCCCGAGACTCTCCCTCCCTCGCTACACTTCAGACTTTCCAGCAACCTTTACATTCATCTCATTCTGCCACTTCTGAGCAGATCTGTGGAGACTGGAGGCTACTGCCTGACCTGCCTCGCCTTGGGCCCAGTCTCTGTCTGTCAGGGATGGTGGTCCTCTTCGCATGCCAGCAGACTCCTGAAGTCCTCCTTCAGAGCATCCCAGGAATAGACACTAGTGTCAACCTAAAGTGGAACACAGACAAAATAATAAAAGGCAGGAATAAGCTGTGGTGTCAACTGTCAATTTACAGTGTTCAGGTGTAGATTACAGATGCTCTCACTCCTACAGCAGGGTATCACATTAACATTACAGTGTTCAGGTGTAGATTACAGATACCCTGCTGTAGGAGGGAGAGCATCACATTAACATTACAGTGTTCAGGTGTAGATTACAGGTACCCTGCTGTAGGAGGGAGAGCATCACATTAACATTACAGTGTTCAGGTGTAGATTACAGATGCTCTCACTCCTACAGCAGGGTATCACATTAACATTACAGTGTTCAGGTGTAGATTACAGATACCCTGCTGTAGGAGGGAGAGCATCACATTAACATTACAGTGTTCAGGTGTAGATTACAGGTACCCTGCTGTAGGAGGGAGAGCATCACATTAACATTACAGTGTTCAGGTGTAGATTACAGGTACCCTGCTGTAGGAGGGAGAGCATCACATTAACATTACAGTGTTCAGGTGTAGATTCCAGATACCCTGCTGTAGGAGGGAGAGCATCACATTAACATCACAGTGTTCAGGTGAAGATTACAGATACCCTGCTGTAGGAGGGAGAGCATCACATTAACATCACAGTGTTCAGGTGTAGATTACAGATACCCTGCTGTAGGAGGGAGAGCATCACATTAACATTACAGTGTTCAGGTGAAGATTACAGATACCCTGCTGTAGGAGGGAGAGCATCACATTAACATCACAGTGTTCAGGTGAAGATTACAGATACCCTGCTGTAGGAGGGAGAGCATCACATTAACATCACAGTGTTCAGGTGTAGATTCCAGATACCCTGCTGTAGGAGGGAGAGCATCACATTAACATTACAGTGTTCAGGTGTAGATTACAGGTACCCTGCTGTAGGAGGGAGAGCATCACATTAACATCACAGTGTTCAGGTGAAGATTACAGATACCCTGCTGTAGGAGGGAGAGCATCACATTAACATCACAGTGTTCAGGTGTAGATTCCAGATACCCTGCTGTAGGAGGGAGAGCATCACATTAACATCACAGTGTTCAGGTGTAGATTACAGATACCCTGCTGTAGGAGGGAGAGCATCACATTAACATCACAGTGTTCAGGTGAAGATTACAGATACCCTGCTGTAGGAGGGAGAGCATCACATTAACATCACAGTGTTCAGGTGTAGATTCCAGATACCCTGCTGTAGGAGGGAGAGCATCACATTAACATTACAGTGTTCAGGTGTAGATTACAGGTACCCTGCTGTAGGAGGGGGAGCATCACATTAACATTACAGTGTTCAGGTGAAGATTACAGATACCCTGCTGTAGGAGAACATACATCTTTAATTAAACAAAAACATCAAAGCACAGGCTGAACACCGTTCACTTTTATCATAAAAAATACATTTTACCCTGAACTGGGACAGATTTTACATAACTGAACTAGTATTATTTTTAAAGTCGCATTATTTATGCAAATCTGATTAAAGGTACAAGCACCGCTCTGTTGTTAAGCACCAGGTCCAATTTCTGTGGTTGATTTTGCAGATTTACATCCTGAACATTTAAATACAACACACTTCTAGAGATAATAAAATTAGAGAATGAAATGTCTTGCAATCTAATGGTGTATTATAGCATACTGGGAATACATGGTAATATTTAAGGATACACTAAAGCCTCGGGGCACATTCGATAGCAGCCACAATGAACATTTTCTAGCCTGCGATATAAAACGGTATCATTTAGTTTCCCGTCGAAAGCATTGGCTTAAAACCAACAAGTAATACAGTGGCTCTACATTTGGGCACCAGTTCTATACATAACCATTTTGTCAGAAATCCATTTACTAAAAAAAATGAGTTCTGGTCTTGCCAATGACGGACAAAAGTTGGGTTTGCTCTGTCCCCAAAATTGGAAAGTGAACACAATATCTGGCACTAATAATGCCATGAGCCTAACAGTGATGTCAAAATGGATCCCATTGTGTCTTTGTTGACATTGTTTTTTTCATGCACAGTTTTGAATAAATAAAGCCCCATATACTAGCTGGGAATATCTAGAGGAAAGAAAGCATCCAGACGAGGCTAGCACATTTCCCAGCACCACATTTTCCCATTGTTAAAATGATGTGGAGAGAAAAGCCGCTCTTTCAGTGCACCCATCAATGTTACAGGACGTTAAAAAACAAATAGAGAGGACCAAAAAGCCATACAAAAGTTTTCAAATGTGAATAACTTATTTTTTTAAACGTTCATCTCCTGAAATAACTTGGAGATAGAGAAGACAATTGGTATGTGTGGTAATGAAATGCTATGGTATAGTATGGTAATGAAATGCTATGGTATGATAATGATATGGTATAGTATGATAATGATATGTTATGGTAGGGTATGGTAATGATATGGTAATGGAATAGTATGGTAGGTTTTAATAATGATATGATAATGGTATAGTATGGTAGGGTATGGTCATGGTATAGCATGGTAGGGTATGATAATGGTATAGTATGGCAATAGATTGTATGGAAGGGTATGGTATTGGTATCGTATGGTATGGTAATGGTATAGTATAGTATGGTATGGTAATGGTATAGTTTGGTAGGGTATGGTAATGGTATAATATGGTAGGGTATGGTCATGGTATAGTATGGCAGGGTATGGTAATGGTATAGTATGGTAGGGTATGGTAATGGTATAGTATAGTAATGGTATAGTATAGTCGGGTATGGTAATGCTATAGTATGGCAGGGTATGGTAATGGTATAGTATGGTCATGGTATAGTATAGTAGGGTATGGTATAGTATAGTATGGTATGGTATTGGTATGGTATAGTATGGTAGGGTATGGTCATGGTATAGTATAGTAGGGTATGGTAATGCTATAGTATGGCAGGGTATGGTAATGGTATAGTATGGTAGGGTATGGTAATGGTATAGTATGGTAGGGTATGGTATAGTATAGTATGGTAATGGTATAGTATGGTAGGGTATGGTCATGGTATAGTATAGTAGGGTATGGTAATGGTATAGTATAGCAGGGTATGGTAATGGTATAGTATGGCTGGGTATGGTAATGGTATAGTATGGTAGGGTATGGTCATGGTATAGTATAGTAGGGTATGGTATAGTATGGTATGGTAATAGAATAGTATGGCAATAGATTGTATGGAAGGGTATGGTAATGATATGGTAATGGTATAGTAGGGTATGGTAATACTATGGTAGGGTTTGGTCATGGTATAGTATGGCAGGGTATGGTAATGGTATTGTATGGTAGGGTATGGTAATGGTATAGTATAGTAGGGTATGGTAATGCTATAGTATGGCAGGGTATGGTAATGGTATAGTATGGTAGGGTATGGTAATGGTATAGTATGGTCGGGTATGGTCATGGTATAGTATAGTAGGGTATGGTAATGGTATAGCATGGTAGGGTATGGTAACGGTATAGTATAGTAGGGTATGGTAATGGTATAGTATAGTAGGGTATGGTAATGGTATAGTATGGCTGGGTATGGTAATGGTATAGTATGGTAGGGTATGGTCATGGTATAGTATAGTAGGGTATGGTAATGGTATAGTATGGTATGGTAATGGTATAGTATAGTATGGTATGGTAATGGTATAGTATGGCAATAGATTGTATGGAAGTGTATGGTAATGATATGGTAATGGTATAGTAGGGTATGGTAATACTATGGTAGGGTTTGGTATAGTATTGCAATGGTGAAATGCTATGGTATAGTATGGTAATGAAATGCTATGGTATGATAATGATATGGTATAGTATGATAATGATATGTTATGGTAGGGTATGGTATGGTAATGATATGGTAATGGAATAGTATGGTAGGTTTTAATAATGATATGATAATGGCATAATATGGTAGGGTATGGTAATGGTATAGTATGGTAGGGTATGGTAATGGTATAGTATGGTAAGGTATGGTAACGGTATTGTAATGGTATAGTATGGTAAGGTATGATAATGGTATAGTATGGCAGGGTATGGTAATGGTATAGCATGGTAGGGTATGGTCATGGTATAGTATAGTAGGGTATGGTAATGCTATAGTATGGCAGGGTATGGTAATGGTATAGTATGGTAGGGTATGGTAATGGTATAGTATGGTCGGGTATGGTCATGGTATAGTATAGTAGGGTATGGTAATGGTATAGCATGGTAGGGTATGGTAACGGTATAGTATAGTAGGGTATGGTAATGGTATAGTATAGTAGGGTATGGTAATGGTATAGTATGGCTGGGTATGGTAATGGTATAGTATGGTAGGGTATGGTCATGGTATAGTATGGTATGGTAATGGTATAGTATAGTATGGTATGGTAATGGTATAGTATGGCAATAGATTGTATGGAAGTGTATGGTAATGATATGGTAATGGTATAGTAGGGTATGGTAATACTATGGTAGGGTTTGGTATAGTATTGCAATGGTGAAATGCTATGGTATAGTATGGTAATGAAATGCTATGGTATGATAATGATATGGTATAGTATGATAATGATATGTTATGGTAGGGTATGGTAATGATATGGTAATGGAATAGTATGGTAGGTTTTAATAATGATATGATAATGGCATAATATGGTAGGGTATGGTAATGGTATAGTATGGTAGGGTATGGTAATGGTATAGTATGGTAAGGTATGGTAACGGTATTGTAATGGTATAGTATGGTAAGGTATGATAATGGTATAGTATGGCAGGGTATGGTAATGGTATAGCATGGTAGGGTATGGTCATGGTATAGTATAGTAGGGTATGGTAATGGTATAGTGTGGCAATAGATTGTATGGAAGGGTATGGTAATGATATGGTAATGGTATAGTAGGGTATGGTAATACTATGGTAGGGTATGGTATAGTATAGCAATAGTATGATGTGGTATAGTATGGTATGGCATAGTATATTATGGTACATAGAGCTTCCCATTATATTCACTGAACATATCTGAACCCTACTGACCAGTGCATAAACCTGCCTATTTAAATATTTTGTAGAATGTGCATCAATATTTGATGACACCTCAATTTCACTCCTTTCCATCATTTTAGTACATCATTCCTCATGCAACAGACATACATTTTTAAACATGGGATTAGTTTTTCAGAGTTTAATTTCATGTTAAGACTAAAATGGATGGGCAAAAGCTCCTCACACATCTAGTCCCATTCGATAAACAGACCCTGTAGTCTACATTCTAAAATGTGCCAAACTGGGTAACAGCTAGTAATAACTAGCTAGGTACTAATCGTTTCCAGACTATTTAATGATGGTCTTATTAAAATGAATAGTCTTATTCTTTCATCCTAACATGTTTGACAGACAACAGTTTGTCCTAGGTTTAATGAGAGGAACTACCTTTCGGGCTTGTATGAAAGTGGTTAACGCTTTCTAATAGTCGAATAGCCTTCGCCTGCATTCCAAAGAATGGCATGGCTAATCAAGCTAATTTAAAGGTAGCAAGACAATAGCCCCGTGGTCTATGACAGCGAAATCTATGAAACCGATTATTAAGGTCAGTTCCGTTTCAGTGGAGTTGTGTGTAAAGTGGGCAAGGTTATGGTTGACAGGCTTCTTCCTAAAATAGAATTAGCTGACAATTTTGCTGGGCTAAATGACTTATTCACTTCAGGGCATGAATATGCGTCTGCTCAGATTGCTAGCGCATAATTAATCAGATTAGGGTCAAATGAAAGAATAATGAGGACTAAAACACACCTCTGGTCAGGCAATATGACTGGACTACTCTTTTCTCTGATTGTGCTCTTGTTTATCCTGAAGAAGAATGTGGAAATGAGAAACTCGTCCAACTATTTTCCAGCTTTGAATGCCACACTATGTGAAGCTGATAACATTAAACATCTATTCTAAATCCCTTACTGACTTGAAAAGGAACGTAATGGAATGGAACACTCTCAACGAGCACTGATATCTATTTAGTTTACTTTCGGGAAGCCAATTGGAGGCTGGAGGGAAACCCCAGTGTTCATATTGATCCATTCAATGTGTGGGTTTTTTCTGTGTTGTCCAAAACACACAGAAAGCTCCCACCACCACCACCACCACCACCACCACCACCACAAGGCCACCATCAATGGAGCTCAGTGGGTGGACTTGTGTGTCTCAGATCCCCCTGGTTTTGGTAAGTGGAGACGATCACTGTACACGACTCCCCCAGACGGACATTCCGGCCTCAAAGTCAGAATAGGATTTTTCACAACCATAATTAGCACGTGGCTTCATTATTGCACACAGTCAAGCTTCTACATGTTGTCCTCGCTCTGTCGAAGACAGATTCTCATATTGCCACACACAGCATACATAGTGTACCTTTCCCATGGACCTATCTGTTAGATGGGACTTTGTGCTGTAGGCAGAAGGATATAGCCAGCATGGTGTTCTCTAAGATCACAACCCTCCTCCTCCTTTCTGGCTCCTGTTCTACCTTGGTTGTAGACTAGATCTGACCAAACCCTTCAGTTTTAATGAACCATCTCAATTGTATTCATGTACACAACATGTCAAATTCAAACAACATGTCAAATTCAAACAACATGTCAAATTCAAACAACATGTCAAATTCAAACACGTTTCCTTCACATGAACACCACTTTTCATTCTTTCGTTCAGCAGTTCATATTTTGTTATTATTACAAAATATGAACTTTTCTTCCGCAAAGATGTCTGAATGTGGAGGGAGAGAGGGAGAGAAAGATATATAAAGAGAGAGAGAGAGATGAAGAGTGAAAGGTAGAGAGAGAAAAAGATTTAGAGAGAAATAAAGACAGAGAGAAAGAGAGAGAGATGAAGACAGAGATAAAGAGAGAGATAAAGTGATGAGAGATATAGATAGAGAGATCAAGATAAAGATAAAAAGAGAGATAGAGATAAAGATAGAGAGAGAGATAAAGAGAGACATAAATAGATAAGAGAGCTATAGATAGAGAAAGATCAAGATAAAGAGAGAGATAAAGAGATAAGAGAGATATAGATAGAGATCAAGATAAAGAGAAGAGAGAGAGCGATAAAGAGAGAGATAGAGATCGAGATAAAGATAGAGATAAAGAGATAGAGAAAGAGAGAGAAGAGATAGACAGAGAGAGATCGAGATAAAGAGAGAGATATAGATAGAGATAAAGAGAGAGATAGAGATATAGATAGAGATAAAGAGAGAGATAGAGACATAGATAGAGATAAAGAGAGAGATAGAGATAAAGAGAGAGATAGAGATAAAGAGAGAGATAGAGATAAAGAGAGAGATAGAGATAAAGAGAGAGATATAGATAGAGATAAAGAGAGAGATAGAGATCGAGATAAAGATAGAGATAAAGAGAGAGATAGAGAAAGAGAGAGAAGAGATAGACAGAGAGAGATCGAGATAAAGAGAGAGATATAGATAGAGATAAAGAGAGAGATAGAGATAAAGATAGAGATAAAGAGAGAGATAGAGATAAAGAGAGAGATATAGATAGAGATAAAGAGAGAGATAGAGATAAAGAGAGAGAAGAGATATAGACAGAGAGAGATCGAGATAAAGAGAGATATATAGATAGAGAGATAGAGATGAAGAGAGAGAGAGAGATAAAGGGAGAGAGAGACTGATGTCGATTATTTACAATAACAATGTATGTTACTGTATGAATGAGATCAAATAACATTATTTGATCTGCTTTCATTTAATTAAGTAAAATGTCTGAGTAGATTAATCAGCTTTGTTCAGTCGCTCACTTTGTGAACTCTTTATAACCAATTAGATTCCTACATAAAGACTTCAGTTTACTAAATAACATAATGCAACAAAATGCATTTCAAATCATCTGTCTGTGACATTCTGGACTCATAATTTATTTTACCTTTATTTAACTAGGCAAGTCAGTTAAGAACAAATTCTTATTTTCAATGACGGCCTAGGAACAGTGAATCTAGGAAAACAGAGGAAAATTAACTCTTTATATCAAAAACACAGGTCAGAACTGAATCTATATACAATCGGAGATTGGGAGAAACAGACGAGGGGTGAGAATAATCAATAAAGTGACTAACTAGATTAAAATTGTTCTAACACGATTACCTTCTGAGCAATCATAAACGTAATAACTAAATATGAGAAAAATGTACGTTCTCTTTCCATGTTTATCCTCCCAATATAATTGAGTACGTTTCCTGTTAGCCTGTCTTTGCTTCCAGCCATGGGCCAGAATGTGAATTAATTTACTTAACACTCAACTGTGAATAAATTACAGCATCCCGATGTCATTGTAGCATCATCATCTACTAATAGGAAGAAGATCAATTAAAAACTGTCCTGAGGGCTAAAAACACCGGTCTCTGAGACGGCCTTAACCCTACACCTACTGAAATGACCAGTCACACTGAAAGCCAGAACACTCAACATAACACCTTGGCTGCAAAAGCGTATATTACACTGCCAACAGGGATCTCTGTCTCTCTCTCTCTGTCCGCTTGTTAATTCCTCCACCTGGTGCACCACACCGCCGTGAACTGAGTAATGAACTGAGTTTTAAACCCAAACATCCACTGCTGCTTTGAAAATGAGTATCATCGCCGAACCAGAGCAAACTAAATGTTTTACTTGTAGAATGGCTCGTGTGTGTGTGTGTGTGTGTGTGCCTGGTGTGCACCAGGCACCCGAAGGCTTACGCCTCCCAGTACCATTCTGCTTTGGGATTTATACACACACACACACACACACGCGTACACACACACACACACGCGCGTACGTACACACACATACGTACACTCGCGTACGTACACACACACACACACACACACACACACACACACACACACACACACACACACACACACACACACACACAGAGAGGTACTAGACAGGCCAGGTTACACAAGCCAAGGCTGAAAGAGAGAAAGATCATAGCACTCCCTAGAGGACTCTTGACTGTGGTATCGGTGTGGTGCACCAGGTGGAGGAATTAACAAGCTGACAGAGAGAGAGACAGAGATCCCTGTTGGCTCAGAGAGAAGCCCCGTTGGCCCTGGGAGGAGTGATCCTAGTTAACACAGGTGCTGTGCTCAGCTGGGGAGCAGATGTCATGCTGTGAAAGTCTCTCACCTCCATGCTAATCTGAAGGATGGAACAGGGACTAAAGTCAACTGAGATAACAGGAGTGTCTGCTCATTCTCATAAAAAAACTCCTTTAGTGACTAACAAGAGTGTCTGCTCATTGTATGACTCACTGTATGACCCTGTATGACCCTGTGGTTGTATGGCCCTGTATGACCCTGTGGTTGTATGACCCTGTATGAGCCTGTGACTGAATGACCCGGTGGATGTATGACCCTGTGGATCTCTGGTGGCTTACCTCTGAAGCTGTAGAGCGGGGGTCTGTGAGACTACCAGGTTGTGACTAGGCCATCGCACTGGATGTGAAAAAAACAATGTAGGTCCTGGTTCTCTCTGGTCACTAAACCTCCCATGTCCCTCATCTCAACCAAGAGGAGGAATATGAAGGTGGAATGGACCCTGTAGCCAACTGTTATGTGCTATATATAATAGCACTTTTTAATAGTCCCTGCAGCTTCTCTCCACTGACAATCACTGTGTGTTGAGTATTGTGGAGTAAAATGGCTGCCCTGCATGAATCTACCATTGAAGCCACACATTAGTGATAGTTGATGTTTGAGGTTTTTGAATTGCCCCTTGCAAAGCACTATAATATACTGACCAAAAATATAAGCGCAACATGAAACAATTACAAAGATTGTATTGAGTTACAGTTCATATAAGGAAATCAGTCATCCATCATTTGCCTCATGCAGGGCGACACATCTCCTTTGCATAGAGTTGATCAGGCTGTTGATTGTGGCCTGTGTAATGTTGTCCCACTCCTCTTCATTGGTTGTGTGAAGTTGCTGGATACTGGCGGGAACTGGAACACGCTGTTGTACACGTGTTCCAAACATGCTCAATGGGTGACATGTCTGGTGAGTATGCAGGCCATGGAAGAACTGGGGCATTTTCAGCTTCCAGGAATTGTGTACAGATTCTTGCAACATGGGCCCATGCATTGTCACGCTGAAACATGAGGTGATGGCGGCGGATGAATGGCACGACAATGGGCCTCAGGATCTCGCTGTGTGTGGTATGGTATGTCTGTGCATTCAAATTGACATTGATAAAATGCAATTGTGTTTGTTGTTCGTGGCTTATGCCTGCCCATACCAAAACACCACTGCCACCATGGGACACTCTGTTCGGCAAAACCATTCGCCAACACAATGCCATACATTCACATAAGAGCACACTTCTCCACACTTCTCCAGCTTTCCAGTGGCCATCGCAAGTGAGCATTTGCCCACATCGATTATGAAGCCGAATTACAGTCAGGGCGAGACCAGGTGAGGACAACGAGCACTCAGACGAGCATCCCTCAAACGGTTTCTGACAGTTTCTGCAGATTTTATTTGGTTGTGTAAACCCACAGTTTGATCAGCTGTCCGGGTTGCTGGTCTCAGACGATCCCGCAGGTAAAGAAGATAGATGTGGAGGTCCTGGTGCTGGCATGGTTACACGTGGTCTGCGGTTGTGAGGCCAGTTGAACAAACAGCCAAATTCTCTAAAATGACTTCAGGCGGCTTACAGCAGAGAAATTAACATCAAATGATCTGGGAATAGCTCTGGTGGACATTCCTGCATTCAGCATGTCAATTGCACGCTCCCTGAAAACTTGAGACATCTGTGGCATTGTGTTGGGTAACAAAACTGCAAATGTTAAAGTGGCCTTTTATTGCCCCCAGCACAAGGTTGCCCCCAGCACACCTCTGCACTAGCGTAGGACAATGAGTCTGTGATGACAATGTTCTCCGCACTAGCGTCCCCCTCTGTAGGACAATGAGTCTGTGATGACAATGTTCTCCGCACTAGCGTCCCCCTCTGTAGGACAATGAGTCTGTGATGACAATGTTCTCCGCACTAGCATCCCCCTCTGTAGAACAATGAGTCTGTGATGACAATGTTCTCTGCACTGACTGTCAAACACACGGGCACACATAGGGACACACACACGCCGTGACTCCCCACTAATGACCTAGATCTGTTAATGAGGACTGTTAACCCCTAGCGATAGTCAACCAAATCGGAGGGAGCCGTCATCCCACTGATTAGAGGGAGAGTGACAAACGAAGGCTATGTGAAGGACGAAGGATTGGATTGAAAACAAACAAAAGATAACTATTGTAAAATAAACCCTACAGGAAAAGGGGGGACGAACACGCCATTTTTCAAATTGACATGGCTGTAATGGAGCGGGTTGAGAGTTTCAAGTTCCTTGGTGTCCACATCACCAACAAACTATTATGGTCCAAACACACCAAGACAGTCGCCTTTTCCCCCTCAGGGGACAGAAAATATTTGTCATGGGTCCCCAGATCCTCAAAAAGTTCTACAGCTGCACCATCGAGAGCATTCTGACCGGTTCAATTACTGCCTGGTATGTTCACCGGTTGAGAATTTGACCGTACGGTGCCAGGGTAGTGCGTACGGCCCAGTACATCACTGGGGCCAAGCTTCCTGCCATCCAGGACCTATATACCAGGCGGTGTCAGAGGAAGGCCCAACAAATTGTCAAACACTCCAGTCACCCAAGTTATAGACTGTGCTCTCTGCTACTGCACGGCAAGCGGTACCGGAGCGCCAAGTCTAGGTCCAAAAGGTTCTTTAACAACTGCTACCCCCAAGCCATAAGATTGTTGAACAATTTGCATTGACACCCCACCCCCTTCGTTTTTACACTGCCGCCACTCGCTGTATATTATCTTTGCATAGTCACTTTAACCCTACCTACCAATTACTGGTACCTCCTGTATATAGCCTGTCATTATTATTTTATTGTGTTACTTTTTATATTAGTTTTATTTTTTACTTTAGTTTTTTTAGTAAATATTTGTACTATATGTATAATCTGGAAGTAGAAGCCAACGTGTTGTCCGTTTACTACAGTAGTTGCCTATGACCTCAACAGATATGAGGTTAGTACATATTCGTTGCTCCCATTAGCTTATTTCAACTTCTTAAGTTTCCAGCTCCTACTTAAAAAACACGTGCCCACGCATACAGAGTGTACTGTACAAAACATCAGGAACACTTGCTCTTTCCCTGACAGACTGACCATGTGAAAGCTATGATCCCTTATTGAGGTCAGTTGTTAAATCCACTTTAATCAGTGTAGATGAAGGGGAGAACACAGGTTAAAGAAGGATTTTTAAGCCTTGAGACAATATAGACATGGATTGTGTATGTGTGCCATTCAGAGGGTGAATGGGCAAGACAAAATATATAAGTGTCTTTGAACGGGGTATGGTAGTAGGTGCCAGGTGCACTGGTTTGTGTCACACACTGCAACACTGCAGGGTTTTTAACGCTCAAGAATGTGTATCAAGAATTGTCCACCACCCAAAGGACATCCAGCCAACTTTATGCAACTGTGGGAAGCATGGGAGTCAACATGGGCCAGCATCCCTGTGGAACACTTTAAACATCCATGCCCTGATTGAGGCTGTTCTAAAGGGCAAAAGGGGGTGCAACTCAATATTAGGAAGGTGCCTACACAGTGCCTTCCAGAAGTATTCACACACTTTTTCCACATTTTGTTACGTTACAGCCTTATTCTAAAATGGATTAAATAAAAATCTCAGCAATCTACACACAATACCCCATAGTTACAAAGTGAAAAGAGTTAATTGTTTAATTTTTTTTGCAAATGTATTAAACATTAAACAGAAATACCTTATTTACATCAGTATTCAGATCCTTTGCTAAGAGACAATTGAGCTCAGGTGCATCATGTTCCATTGATCATCCTTCAGATGTTTCTACAACTTGATTGGAGTCCACCTGTGGTAAATTCAAACTATTGGACATGATTTGGAAAGTCACACACCTGTCTATATAAGGTCCCACAGTTGACAGTGCATGTCAGAGCAAAAACCAAGCCATGAGTTCGAAGGAATTGTCCGTAGACTAGTCAGTATCAAGGCAAAGATGAACGGAGCAAAGTACAGAGAGATCCTTGATGAAAATGTGCTCCAGAGTGCTCAGGACCTCAGACTGGGGTGAAGGTTCACTTTCCAACAGGAAAACAAGCCTAAGCACACAGCCAAAACAACGAGTGGCTTGGGACAATGTTCACCTTCCAACAGGACAACAACCCTAAGCACACAGCCAAAACAATGAGTGGCTTCGGGACAAGTCTCTTACTGTCCTTGAGTGGCCCAGCCAGAGCCAGGTCTTCAACCCGATCGAAAATCTCTGGAGACCTGAAAATAGCAGTGCAGCAACGCTCCCCATCCAACCTGACAGAGCTTGAGAGGATCTGTAAAGAAGAATGGGAGAAACTCCCCAAATACAGGCGTGCCAAGCTTGTAGAGTCATACCCAAGAAGATTCAAGGCTGTAATCACTGCCAAAGGTGCTTCAACAAAGTACTGAGTAAAGGGTCTGAATACTTATGTAAATGTGATTTAAAATGATTATTTTTTATATAAAATTAGCAAACATTCCTATAAACCTGTTTTTCCATTGTCATTATGGGGTATTGTGTGTACATAGATGAGGATTTTAGAATAAGGCTGTAATGTAACAAAATGTGGAAAAAGTCAAGGGGTCTGAATACTTTCGGTATATATACAGTATATATACAAAAATATTTGGACACCCCTTCTTCAAATGAGTGGATTCAGATATTTCATCCACACCCGTTTCTGACAGGTGTATAAAATCGAGCACACAGCCATCCAATCTCCATAGAGAAACATCGGCAGTAGAATGGCCTTACTGAAGTGTTCAACTGTACATGCTGTTATTGTATAGTGGAAATGTCTAGGAGCAACAACAGCTCAGCCGCAAAGTGGTGTAGGCCCCACAAGCGCTGCGAAGTGGTAGGCCACACAAGCGCCGCGAAGTGGTAGGCCACACAAGCTCACAAAACGGTACCGCCGAGTGCTGAAGCGCATAAAAAGGATCTGTCCTCGGTTGCAACACTCACTACCGAGTTCCAAACTGCCTGTGGAAGCAACGTCGGCACAATAACTGTTTGTCGGGAGCTTCATGAAATGGGTTTCCATGGCCGAGCAGCCGCACACAAGCCTAAGATCCCCATGTGCAATGCCAAGCATCGGCTGGAGTGGTGTAAAGCTTGCTGCCATTGGACTCTGGAGCAGTGGAAACGTGTTCTCTGGATTGATGAATCACGTTTCATCATCTGGCAGTCCAACGAACAAATCTGGGTTAGGCAAATGCCAGGAGAACGCTACCTGCCCCAATGCAAAATTGTAACTGTAAAGTTTGGTGGAGGAGGAATAATGGTCTGGGGCTGTTTTTCATGGTTCGGGCTAAGTTCCAGTGAAGGGAAATCTTAACACTACAGCATACAATTACATTCGAGACGATTCTATGCTTCCAACTTTGTAGCAACAGTTTGGAGAAGGCCCTTTCCTGTTTCAGCATGACAATGCCCCTGTGCACAAAGCGAGGTCCATGCAGAAATTATTTGCTGAGATCGGAATGAAAGAACTTGACTGGCCTGCACAGAGCCCTGACATCTCCTCTCTTTCTGCTCTTACTTTATGAGTCCTTTGTGGTGTGTTATCACCCCTGTGACCTCACAGATGAAGTTGGGTAAAATGATAATGAAAAAAGTATGCTCCCTACTACCCAGAGAAACCTCATTAATATGCATCACGTAGAAGCCAAAAGAAAATAAGATCCTCTCATTTAAAAATCTGATTACATATTCTACTTTATGTTGCACCCAAGAGGTGCGTTTTAAAATTCAAATACTATTTACTCCAACGCACAATTGTGAAATGAGCCCAATCACCAGAAACCAAAGGAATGCGCACTAATTAAGGGGACACTTGAAAGACAAAGACTTGGTTGTTGAAGATTGATTAAGACAGACCAACATGCAGAAGGAGCGGACCAATGAGAATCCTCCGTTCAAAGGCCTGACAACATGCTCCACTGTAGATAGTGGGGATTTTCAAACCATACGTCTAGGAGAACTACAAATGGTTAGACATTTCTATAAATATAACTTTAACTTTGGGAATGGCAACGGGCTCCATCTTCACACACAAAGTCTACATGTATTCTCCAGTGCCTGCTGCCTACTACACTGTACCGGCCCCACATGACATAGTCTCATTGGAGTACAGTGCTGGCCACACTAGGGATGTGGGATCACATATGATGAATAAATGGCCATAAAGCCTGACAAACACCACTTTGTAGGGATGAACCTGAGAAACAGAACTGGCCAAAAAAAGATTAGTCAATCAGATCATACCCCTGTGTTTAACTTTCATTTCCTGGTCCTATGTATGTCGTTAAGTCCTAAGGGTTGGTTGAGATTAGGGTGGTGGCCTGAGGCCATGCCAGGGGAAAGCCCAGACCAGGATGGGTGGGGGCCAATACTTCTGGACTGTAGGCACATCACTGGACGGGTGGCCTGTCTGTACGTCAGGACTTAATGATAAGTGGCCCGTCCGGACAGGGATTAGCAGAAAAACAACAAGCAATACACCCCGCCGCCTCAATGACGCTAGTCTAGCCCCTCAATGACTTTACTCTAGCCCCTCAACGACGCTAGTCTAGCCCCTCAATGACTTTACTCTAGCCCCTCAACGACGCTAGTCTAGCCCCTCAACGATGCTAGTCTAGCCCCTCAACGACGCTTGTCTAGCCCCTCAATGACGCTAGTCTAGCCCCTCAACGACGCTAGTCTAGCCCCTCAACGACACTAGTCTAGCCCCTCAACGACGCTTGTCTAGCCCCTCAATGACGCTAGTCTAGTCCCTCAACGACGCTAGTCTAGCCCCTCAACGACGCTTGTCTAGCCCCTCAACAACGTAAGTCTAGCCCCTCAACGGGTCTTACACCCCCACGATGTGCTGCTTGTCTATCACCTGCTGTTTCCTCCTCAGCGGTGTGCCTGCGTGCGTCTACACGTCTTGATTGCTTTGTTTGTTTTGCAATCAGAAATACTCCAGGAGGACAATCCTCTTGAGGTAAAAGCTGATCCTGATCAACCTTAAATGGAGTTAAAACCCCTGGCAACAGAGAATCAACCTCTGCTCTTCCACTGGCTGGATGTTATCATCACTACTGTGGCACGAAGCCATCTTCACCTGTAAACAGCTGTCCTGTCCTCTGGTGGGGCAGGCTGGGCAGGATCTGATCTGATCCCCTCTGGCCTGGCCACCCGGGCCACTGCCTGCAATAAAACAGTCCTGTAATCTGAGGGTGAACGCCTATCCAGGCCACACGCAGATTAACAATCTGCAACCAATGATGAGCCCAGAAAAAGTGAGGGCAGAGAGAGAGATAGCGAGAGAGAGAAATTAGGAGAATGAAATTAAACAACTGTGAGCAGCATCAATGGAGATTATCCTCTCTCTTTCTATCTGTCTCTATTTCCCACTCTCTCTTTCCCTTTGCCTATCCCTTTCCATCTCCCTCTTTCCACCTCTCTCTTTCTAACTCTCTCTCTCTCTCTTTCCAACTCTCTCTCCCTTTCCATCTCTCTCGCTCTTTCCTTTTCCATCCCTCTCTGTCTCTCCAACTCTCTCTCTCCCTTTCCTTCTCCCTCTTTCCACCTCTCTCTTTCTAACTCTCTCTCTCTCTCTCTTTCTAACTCTCTCTCTCTCTCTCTTTCCAACTCTCTCTCTCTCTCTCCCTTTCCTTCTCTCTCCCTCTCCCTTTCCCCATCTCTCTCGCTCCTAATTTGCCCTAGAATAAAGCCAACGTTTATGGAGCCTGGATGTTGTGAGCGCTAATCCATCTGTGTTTTGCTCAGTTTAGAGGAGATTACATGATGGCTGCTGTTGTAAATGATATAAGAGTAGGTGAAAGACAGACGCTGCCCCATGAAAACAATGAGCAGGAAGGAGAATGGATGATGGTGACAATGGCAAATCACGGCGCCAGCGAAGAACTACGGTACTGGTGGTCTTTGCGGTTGTTAATCTGATTTACGGACATGTTTTGGTGAAGAAACTCGCTGCCGAAAGGAGGACGGAGTCAGAGGAGAAAAATGTTAATCCACAGAGAGAGACTCTTTCCTCTGCAACACAGATGAGCCAACTATAGAGAAACGGTGTGCAAAAAAAAAAAACACTACTCTGAATGACGTAAAGGATATTTCTGCTTTCTTAAAATACAAAAATCACAAATCCACCCACAGTATTTTGATAACAGTCATGTTTTGGTCACATTTTATTTGGATAGTTCCATATAGATGCTCTACAGACTATCTGTTGATAAGCAACTGCTTGCTAAGGTTATGGTTAGGTTATACGGTTAGGTTTAGGCCTAAGGTTATGGTTAGGTTATACGGTTAGGTTTAGGCCTAAGGTTATGGTAAGGGTTAAGTTCAGGGTTAGGGTTAGTAGATACAGTGGCTTGCAAAAGTATTCACCCCCTTTGGCATTTTACCTATTTTGTTGCCTTACAACCTGGAATTAAAATGGATTTTTTTGAGGGTTTGTATCATTTGATTTACACAACATGCCACTAATTATGTGACTTCTGAAGGTAATTGGTTGCACCAGGTCTTATTTAGGGGCTTCATAGCAAAGTGGGTGAATACATATGCAGGCACCACCTTTCCGTTGTTATTTTTTTAATTTCCCTTCACCAATTTGGACTACTTTGTGTATGTCCATTACATTAAATCCAAATAAAAATCCATATAAATGACAGGTCGTAATGTAACAAAATAGGAAAAATGGCAAGGGGGAAGAATACTTTTGCAAGGTACTGTAGTTAGTTGAAATGTTGACATTTATTGAACATCTACATGGGACCAAATAAAGTGTTACTTCATTAAACTTGTGCTTTTACATTCTATGTCTAATGTTGCCAAGGCAACCACACAATAAGAGCATACCTGTTTATAGATTATCCTTAATGAAGGCCTTAAAGCTTGAGCTCAACACACAACCAACAATATCTAGCTAGCTTTCCCCTTTGACACCGTTACACAAAAATGCGTGTAAGTAATTTTCCATGCCCTCAGTTTGTTGTCAAGACAACCCCCTAACGATCCAAAGAAAATAACTTGGTTGGTAAGTACGTGCATTGCTGTTAGAGAAGTATTTCCGGGTCATTTAGGTTCCAGGACAGGCCTACAACATGATGATTATTATTTGTGATGCTACTTTGTTGTAAGTCATGCCATGCGATGTCAGGAGCAGCAAACACAGAAAAGCAAGCAAGGTAATAACAGGCCAGTTGGGCTGTTTCTGAAAAATGGTGACAGGCGTTATGATATGCTAACACGCTAGCCTTCACAGTTGGCGCCAAACACTTTCCATCCATAGGGTTTTTCTGTAGTCTTTACAAAACAATCAACTACGGTTAGCATCGGTAATTCATCATTACCGACTGTGTATATGTACTTGTGGAGCACAGAGAGATGGGGAGTAATCAACTTACCACCAATGAGGCCAGATGATATGAAGAGGTCTAATATGGCCCTCTCCCCTATCCCTCCGCCTCTTCCTACTCCTCCATCTCTCCCCCAGGCCCTCGCTCTTCCCTGGGGTCAGTAGAAGCCTCAGCATGCCCAGTGCCTGATCCAGCATGGCAGCCTCTGGCTCTAGGCTCAAGAGCAGTGCATTGGGAGCCAGAGGGGAATTGAGAGAGCTGAGAGGTGCCTCCCCTTCCTTCCTCCTGTTCTACTGGACACAGCAGCTCTTCAGGCCTGTTGGGGTTAGATAAAGGGTGAAGACACTGTACTGCCACCACTTCATGATGTGATAAAGACAAACACAATATGAAATGGCCCTTGATGATGATACTGCACTTTATTATTCCAATAATGACACTTTTTTTTGTGTGTGTGTGTGGAATTTTACCCCTTTTTCTCGCCAATTTTGTGGTATTGAATTGTTTTTGGTAGCTACTATCTTGTCTCATCGCTACAACTACCGTACGGGCTCGGGAGAGACGAAGGTTGAAAGTCCTGCGTCCTCCGATACAACCCTCCTTCCGTGGCCTCCAACTGCTCTTAAACGCTAGTAAAACTAAATGCATGCTTTTCAATCGTTCGCTGCCTGCACCCGCACGCCCGACTAGCATCACCACCCTGGATGGTTCTGACCTAGAATATGTGGACATCTAAAAGTACCTAGGTGTCTGGCTAGACTGTAAACTCTCCTTCCAGACCCATATTAAACATCTCCAATATAAAATCAAATCTAGAGTCGGCTTTCTATTCCGCAACAAAGCCTCCTTCACTCACGCCACCAACTTACCCTAGTAAAACTGACTATCCTACCGATCCTCGACTTCGGCGATGTCATCTACAAAATAGCTTCCAATACTCTACTCAGCAAACTGGATGCAGTTTATCACAGTGCCATCCGTTTTGTTACTAAAGCGCCTTATACCACCCACCACTGCGACCTGTATGCTCTAGTCGGCTGGCCCTCGCTACATATTCGTCGCCAGACCCACTGGCTTTTCTGCTCTTTTGCACACCAATATCTCTACCTGTACATGACCATCTGATCATTTATCACTCCAGTGTTAATCTGCAAAATTGTAATTATTCGCCTACCTCCTCATGCCTTTTGCACACAATGTATATAGACTCTTTTTTTTCTACTGTCTACTTTTTTTACGACTTGTTAATTGTTTATTCCATGTGTAACTCTTTGTTGTCTGTTCACACTGCTATGCTTCATCTTGGCCAGGTCGCCGTTGCAAATGAGAACTTGTTCTCAACTAGCCTACCTGGTTAAATAAAGGTGAAATAAAATAAAATAAAAAACACAACCCAACCAAGCCGCACTGCTTCTTAACACAGCGCGCATCCAACCCGGAAGCCAGCCGCACCAATGTGTCGGAGGAAACACCGTGCACCTGGCAACCATCGCTGGTGCGCAATGAGACAAGGATTTCCCTACCGGCCAAGCCCTCCCTAACCCGGACGACGCTAGGACAATTGTGCGTCGCCCCACGAACCTCCTGGTCGTGGCCGGTTACGACAGAGCCTGGTCGCGAACCCAGAGTCTCTGGTGGCACAGCTGGCGCTGCAGTACAGCGCCCTTAACCACTGCGCCACCCGGGAGGCCCCAATAATGACACTTTTTAACAATGAAAAGCTTAGTAATTTTTCATAGCCAATGGCTTATTATTTCATATTATTACTATTCCTAGTGTGTTACCATAGAGCCTCTGGCCTGCCTGGAGACATGGGTTGACCCTGTGAGCCTCTGGCCTGCCTGGAGACATGGGTTGACCCTGTGAGCCTCTGGCCTGCCTGGAGACATGGGTTGACCCTGTGAGCCTCTGGCCTGCCTGGAGACATGGGTTGACCCTGTGAGCCTCTGGCCTGCCTGGAGACATGGGTTGACCCTGTGAGCCTCTGGCCTACCTGGAGACATGGGTTGACCCTGTGAGTCTCTGGCCTGCCTGGAGACATGGGTTGACCCTGTGAGTCTCTGGCCTGCCTGGGGACATGGGTTGACCCTGTGAGTCTCTGGCCTGCCTGGACACATGGGTTGACCCTGTGAGTCTCTGGCCTGCCTGGAGACATGGGTTGACCCTGTGAGTCTCTGGCCTGCCTGGACACATGGGTTGACCCTGTGAGGCTTGTGGGGCTCTGAGGTCATTAACACAAGACTGCTGGCCTGTGACGGAGCTTGTGTCCAGGGAGGAGTCTGGGGAATAGAGAAAGCATATACTTCTAAGGAATATTGTTAAATGCACACACTTAAATTTCACAGAAATCTAAGTAGATATGAAAATCTCCTCATAGAACTGTATCCATCTTGTGAATCTTGAATGGTTTGCATCATAAGACAACAGAATCACTAATGAAAACAAACGAAGGAGGATCTTCCAATGCTACTGAAATCTTTGGTTGTCTTCTGCTTTGCTTGGAGAGGGAGACAGGGATGAGGAAGCAAACAAGCATGGAAAGATGCTGATGTCATTGACGAAGGAATGGGGAACACATTGAAAATGCTGGCACCACGGCAAGTGTTCGTGGCTAGGGTGGATTTATGGAGCCGTTACTTGGCATCCTTCAGAGTGTATTGTTACCTCTCTAGTGTGGAGGTTCAGCCACTTCAGTATGAGACCTCAGGGCCAAACCATGATTAGGCCAATAAGTATTACTCAAGAGTTCCTGGTTGGTTCAAAGTCATTCTCATTGGCTTTATGAATACCTGTATTTTTCCAGTGGGTGAGGAACACTACGACACAGTACAGTGAGGTCATTAAATTTCAGCATACAATACAGCTCAATATTTGAATTATTTGTTTTACTCAGTCATTACTGCTCATCTTTATCAAGGGTGTCAATCATTTTGGACCCCACTGTGTATCAAAGCATACCGCCCACAGCCTTGGTCTTTCTCAGCGACTATACCGGAACCAAATGAACCAACTAGAAAATACAATGACTTCAGAAAGTATTCAGACCCCTTCACTTTTGCCACATTTTGTTACGTTACAACCTTCTTTTTAAATGGATTCAATGAACAAAAATCCTCAGCAATCTACACAAAATATCCCATAATGACAAAGTGAAAACAAAGTAAAAAAATTAAAACAGAAATACCTCATTTACATAAGTATTCAGACCCTTTGCTATGCGACTCAAAATTGAGCTCAGGTGCATCCTGTTTCCATTGATCATCCTTCAGATGTTTCTACAAATTGATTTGAGTCCACCTGAGGTAAATTCAATTGATTGGACATGATTTGGAAAGGCACACACCTGTCTATATAAAGGTCCCACAGTTGACAGTGCATGTCAGATCAAAAACCAAGCCATGAGGTTGAAGGAATTGTCCGTAGAGCTCCGAGACAGGATTGTGTCGAGGCACAGATCTGGGGAAGGGTACCAAAACATTTCTGCCACATTGAAGATCCCCAAGAACACAGTGGCCTCCATCATCCTTCAATGGAAGAAGTTTGGAACCATCAAGACTCTTCCTAGAGCTGGTAGAGTAGCCTGGTGGTTAGAGTGTTGGACTAGTAACCAAAAGGTTGCAAGATCGAATCCCCGAGCCGACAAGGTCTGCCCCTGAATAAGGCAGTTAACCCACTGTTCCTAGGCAGTCATTGAAAATAAGAATTTGTTGTTAACTGACTTGCCTGGTTAAATAAATGTAAAATAAAAGCCACTCCGTAAAGCATAGTGGTGGCAGCATCATGCCGTGGGGATGTTTTTCAGCGGCAGGGACTAGTAGACTAGTCAGGATCGAGGCAAAGATGAACGGAGCAAAGTACAGAGAGATCCTTGATGAAAACCTGCTCCAGAGTGCTCAGACTGGGGTGAATGTTCACCTTTCAACAGGACAATGACGCTAAGCACACAGCACACAGCTTCAGGACAAGTCTCTGAATGTCCTTGAGTGGCCCAGCCAGAGCCCGATCGAACATCTTTGAAGAGACCTGAAAATATCTTTGCAGCGACACTCCCCGTCCAACCTGACAGAGCTTGAGAGGATCTGCAGAGAACAATGGGAGGAACTCCCCAAATACAGGTGTGCCAAGCTTGTAGCGTCACACCCATGAAGACTTGATGCTGTAATCGCTGCCAAAGGTGCTTCAACAAAGTACTGAGTATAGGGTCTGAATACTTACGTAAATGTGATATTTCAGTTTTGTATTTTTTTTATACATTTGTAAAGATGTCTAAACCTGTTTTTTGCTTTGTCATTATGGGGTATTGTGTGTAGATTGATGAGGGGGGGAAATAATTTAAGCAATTTTAGAATAAGGCTGTAACATAACAAAATGTGGAAAAAGTCAAGGGGTCTGAATCGTGGAGTTTAGGCACATCCTGAATTTCATTCAAATCTTGTTACTGACGCCATAATAAACCTATGGTGAGAATGACATCACGGCGTGACGAATCTCCGCTGACAGATCTAGACATGTTACCATAAGATGTTGATGGTGTTTATGGCCTTTTTATTCTATTTCTGGAAAAGTGAAACAAACTGGAATGTGGTAGCATATAGACTACAACATATGGTTGCGCTGGGTAAAAACAGGTTCCTCATGCCAACTTCATACATTTCCTTGTCATATAATGAAGCTTGCTTAGGGGGACAGAATGAATAGAGGGTGATAATATTGCCTTGGCTGTGGAAAGATTAGCATAAGGAATACATGAAAACACGGCTAAGCTTTATGGTAAGTGCTGTCCATCTCTAGAGAATCTATAAAAACATTTATTTTCAAAGCAGTGTTGCTGAAACCATGCTGCCAGGCATTACCTTGATAAAACTGAAAAAGTGGGATAAAGTAGGCAGATAAATTAACTAACAGAAATGGACATGGGATCATCTCTGCCGAACAGCTTGGCGGTGGAGCTGACAAGGAGACACTTGTGGTTAGGTATGACCAATGAGGCTGCCTCACAGCACCCTGTGAACATATTATTTGATAAGCCATTTAAACATTTGGATGAAGGTTTTGACTAGGGATAATAAATAAATAAAGACAGACAGACAGACAGACAGACAGACAGACAGACAGACAGAGGTACTTAGAAAAAAATGCTGCTTATTTTTAAATCAACAGCAATTTCTGTGAAGCCATTATATCTGCATGTGATTAAATGTGAAAGGACGAAGGGGGAAGTCAAAAAATCATTTGATCTAATTTCCCACCGGGTAATGAAAAACAGCAGTGATTTTGAGCCATGGTGAAGCAGGGCTGGGCTCTATGCTCTGCTCTGGGGAGGCAGGAGAATGGAGGCCATGTGTGCCGTTCAGTCACAGTATTATTGTGTTGTTTGCTAATGTGACTATAAATAAGTATAATGACAATGAAGAATTGTAGGTGATGGTGTTTCTTCTTTGTTTGTGAGGTTGATGTAAAATCTATAGCTCCTATGGGAGCAGGAAATGATCAGCATAGGTTCCCCAAAACTAACTGAGTTTTAAACAATATTATAAACTGGGTGGTTCGAGCCAATTGGCTGAATGCTGATTGGCTGACAGCCGTGGTATATCAGACCATATACCACAGGTATGACAAAACATGTATTTTTACTGCTTTAATTACATTGGTAATCAGTTTATAATAGCGATAAGGCACCTTGAGGGTTTGTGATATATGGCCAATATTCCATGGCTAAGGGCTGTATCCAGGCACTCCACATTGCGTTGTGCGGAGAACAGCCCTTAGCCGTGGTATATTGGCCATATACCACACCCCCTCGTGCCTTATTGCATAAATAGACACAGCTGTTAAAACCTATTAGATGTAAAATGTCCCCTGTTTTGGGGACCTTTGTGTTTCTGGTACCAGTACCAGTTCCGACCAACATTTTCACTTATAAATCGATCTGGGGACACCATAGATGAAAAGGGCTTGTCTCTTTAGCCTGTGTGAAGCAAGATGTGAAATCTGGCACCACTTGAAGCTGGGATGTCCCTCCTAGCTTTTCATTCGCTGTTCTGACTGTCCATCAAGTCCTGCTGAACCCAACGTCACAGCCACTGACAACGCCTGGAATCTTGACATCGTAGCACAGCAGGAGACAGTGTTTTTGCACTGTAGCACATTCAGAGATCAATTTATAGTCAGTAATCTAAAATAATTAATATATTTTAAATAAGATGGACAAGATTAATATGAGATGAAAGGCGAGTTCCTACTGAGTTCAGGAAGCCAAGCTAGAGCTCTGTGAGACGTTCAAAGAGATGGGCAGACATTTAAGGAGGGTGACATCTTATAGTTTGTTGTTTTATCATTTGTTTAACTATATTTTGAAAGCATACAAGTCATTTCAAGCCTTAGTCACACAGTTTTGTTGAATAGAAAATGCATCATCAAATGTTTCATATTTTAATATTTGTATCATCTTGTACTGTGTACTTGAGCTTGTGTCCTCTAAAGTAACTACACTTCATTATTTCATAACACTTTTACCAGGAAGATGAGACTGTAAACTTTGTTGGAGTATGCAGCACTACCAGTTACTGTTTATGGCCCTCTCATGATATACAGTTGAAGTTGAAGTCGGAAGTTTACATACACTTAGGTTGTAATCATTAAAACTCATTTTTCAACCACTCCACAAATTTCTTGTTAACAAACTATAGTTTTAGCAAGTCGGTTAGGACATCTACTTTGTGCATGACACAAGTAATTTTTCCAACAATTGTATACAGACAGATTATTTTACTTATAATTCAATGTATCACAATTCCAGGGGTTCAGAAGTTTACATACACTAAGTTGAATGTGCCTTTAAACAGCTTGGAAAATTTCAGAAAATGATGTCATGGCTTTCGAAGCTTCTGATAGGCTAATTGACTTCATTTGAGTCAATTGTAGGTGTCAATGTATTTCAAGGCCTACCTTCAAACTCGGTGCCTCTTTGCTTGACATCATGGGAAAATCAAAAGAAATCAGACAAGACCTCAGAAAAAAATTCGTAAAAGTCTGGTTCATCCTTGGGAGCAATTTCCAAACGCCTGAAGGTACCACATTCATCTGTACAAACAATAGTACGCAAGTATTAACACCATGGGACCACGCAGCCGTCATACCGCTCAGGAAGGAGACGCGCTCTGTCTTCTAGAGATGAATGTACTTTCATGAGAAAAGTGCAAATCAATCCCAGAACAACAGCAAAGGATCTTGTGATGAAGCTGGAGGAAACAGGTACAAAAGTATCTATATCCACAGAAAAACGAGTCCTATATCGATATAACCTGAAAGGCTCCTCAGCAAGGAAGAAGCCACTGCTCCAAAACCGCCATAAAAAAGCCAGACTACAGTTTGCAACTGCACATGGGGACAAAGATCATACTTTTTGGATAAATGTCATATGGTCTGATGAAACAAAAATAGAACTGTTTGGCCATAATGATCATCGTTATGTTTGGAGGAAAAAGTGGGAGGCTTGCAAGCCGAAGAACACCATCCTAACCATGAAGCACGGGGGTGGCAGCATCATGTTGTGGGGGTGCTTTGCTGCAGGAGGGACTGGTGCACTTCACAAAATAGATGGCATCATGAGGTGGGAAAATTATGTGGATATATTGAAGCAACATCTCAAGACAGTCTCAGTCAGGAAGTTAAATCTTGGTCACAAATGGGTCTTCCAAATGGACAATGACCCCAAGCATAGTTCCAAAGTTGTGGCAAAATGGCTTAAGGACAACAAAGTCAAGGTATTGGAGTGGCCATCACAAAGCCCTGACCTCAATCCTATAGAACATTTGTGGGCAGAACTGAAAAAGTGTGTGCAAGTAAGGAGGCCTACAAACCTGACTCAGTTACACCAGCTCTGTCAGGAGGAATGGGACCAAATTCACCCAAATTATTGTGGGAAGCTTGTGGAAGGCTACCTGAAATGTTTGAAGTTTAAATTGTTTAAGGCAATGCTACCAAATACTAATTGAGTGTATGTAAACTTCTGACCCACTGGGAATGTGATGAAATAAATAAAAAGCTGAAATAAATAATTCTCTCTACTATAATTCTGACATTTCACATTCTTAAAAGAAAGTGGTGATCCTAACTGACCAAAGACAGGGAATTTTTTACTAGGATTAAATGTCAGGAATTATGAAAAAACTGAGTTTAAATGTAATTGGCTAAATTGTATGTAAACATCTGACTTCAACTGTATCATTCATTTTGGGGATTACGTACAGGTGGTCAAGGACAACTCCTGCTCCTTCCTCCTCAGGGTGAATCTGACCTGACAGAGTAAGTGATTGGCCACTAGAGTATAGAAGAGAAAACCATCCAAAGGTTTAGCAGCAAGGTTACTGTCCTGAGGCCAAAACTTCAAAATAATCTCATCAGTATATTCCTAAAGAACCAGGATAGAGCATTTAGCCCAGCTAATAGTGGCTTGATGAGGGAAGGCCAGACAGCCGCTATAGCCGTTCCAGAGGCAGCCAGAGAACACTGGGAGAAGCCTCAGCCTCTGTGGCATGGACGGAGCAGTTCGTTAAAACACATTAAGATCTACTTTAAGGTCATTACGAGGCTGGCGAGCTGACCCTTTAGTCAGAAGCTATAGGTCCACTCTGCAGCATCCCTATGAGGAACACTGGTCCACTCCATCTGGCATGGTGATAGGAGGCTGTGGTCAGAGCGAGGGCCCAGGGGGAAATTCCCCACGAGTGTTCAGACTTAGACAGAGATTAAGATGGAAGGAAGAGGAGCGAGGAGGACAGAGGAGGGTGGATGACATTTTGCCTTCAGCATCATGGCAAAACAGTAGAGCTCAGAGACCCAAAAGTCAGATAAAATCATAGTGAGTTTTTTTGTGGTGATTATTCTGGGAAAATGCTGACATTATGTAATATGCATATGGCTTGCAGAATGTGACATCGGGAACAATCAGCTTTCACCAGAGACACAAAGCCCAGACATCTGCTGTGGAGAGGAGATTGGACGGTAATACCCTCACCAATATAACCTGTCCGCTCAATGTTTTCATCCAGGTTGAGCTTCAGACATGAAAATCCTAATGTAACATCCCCATGTCAGGATTTGATTTGTCATCACAAAAAAAAGGAATATAAAGGCCCCATAATGCATTGCAAAGAGGGAGAAAAAAAAGGTACACCATACAGCACGGATCCCACAGAGACATCAAACTGACCTCCGTGCTCACAATACATGGGCCGTTTTTTCTCATAACTGTTTCCCTGAACGTGAACCATTGTCATTTACTGGGTTGGAACACAGAATAAAAGTAGCGCCTTCCATTGTGACACGGAAGCACTATCCATCCCAGGAGAAAAGACTCAAACGTAATGGTAGTCATGCATAAAGATGGCAGAATTGAGATATGTCATAGTTTTTTTTATTAGAGCATGTGACATGGTTCCACGTGCCAATAAATCAACACAATCTACTTTTTCATTTTTTCCAATTGCCGGCATCTTGAAGCTAAAATTGGTATCATGTATACAGTGCTAATGACCACAAAAAAAAATGTTGTATCGGAGAGCAAAGTGCAATACTTAGCAAAATTAGGAATTTGTGTTAAGTGCATGGAGGCCGCCATCTTTCCATGATTTAATGATCTGTTGACCTGTCATTGAGGTTACATAATTGTCATTTTCCTTCTAAATCTCAAGTATGGGGTATAAATAACATTTGTGTAACGGGATAAATGTTTAGGAACAATATTGCACAGGACTGATACAGTACCAGTCAAAAGTTTGAACACACTAACTCATTCCAGAGTTTTTCTTTATTTTTACTATTTTCTACATTATAGAATAATAGAGAAAACATCAAAACTATGAAATAACCCATATGGAGTCATGTTGTAACCAAAAAAGTATTATACAGATAACCAGGTCATCTGATGCAGCACTTCATCACTCTCATTCTTGGTCAAATAGCCCTTACACAGGCTGGAGGTGTTTTGGATCCTTGTCCTGTAGAAAAACAAATGATAGTCCCACTCAGTGCAAACCAGATGGGATGGCGTATCGCTGCAGAATGCTGTGGTAGCCATGCTGGTTAAGTGTGCCTTGAATTCTAAATAAATTACTAACAGTGTCACCAGCAAAGCACCCCCACACCATCACACCTCCTCCTCCATTCTTCACGGTGGGAACTAGACATGCAAAGATATTCCGTTCACCAACTCTGCATCTTCCAAAGACACGGCGGTTGGAACCAAAAATCTCAAATTTGGACTCATCAGACCAAAGGACACATTTCCACCAGGCTAATGTCCAGTGCTCATGTTTCTTGGCACAAGCAAGTCTCTTCTTCTTATTGGTGTCCTTTAGTAGTGGTTTCTTTGTAGCAATTTGACCATGAAGGCCTAATTCACACAGTATCCTCTGAACAGTTAATATTGAGATGTGCCTGTTACTTGAACTTTGTGAAGCATTTATTTGGGCTGCAATTACTGAGGCTGGTAACTCTAATGAACTTATCCTCTGCAGCAGAGGTGACTCTGGGTCTTCCTTTCCTGTGGCGGTCCTCATGAGAGCCAGTTTCATCATAGTGCTTGATGGTTCTTGCGACTGCACTTGAAGAAACGTTAAAAGTTCTTGAAATTTTCCAGATTGACTGACCTTCATGTCTTAAAGTAATGATGGACTGTCATCTCTCTTTGCTTATTTGAGCTGTTCTTGCCATAATATGGACTTGGTATTTTAACAAATAGGGCTATCTTCTGTATATCACCACTACCTTGTCACAACACAACTGATTGGTTTTAATGCATTAAGAAGGAAAGAAATTCCATAAAATTACTTTTAGCAAGGCACTCAACAGCTGGTTGAGAGACTGCCAAGAGTGTACACAGCTGCATCAAGCCAAAGGGTGGCTACTTTGAAGAATCTAAAATATATTTTGATTTGTTTAACACTTTTTTTCATTACTACATGATTCCATGTGATTTTCATAGTTTTGATGTCTTAACTATTTTTCTACAATGTAGAAAATAGTAAAACTATAGAAAAACACTGGAACGAGTAGTGTGTCCAAACTTTTGCCTGGTATTGCATGTGTACTGTATATTGAATATCTAAAGTTTCTGGTGAATGGAGATTGTCTGTGTGAGACCCAAGCTCATTTGACTGGTTGTAGATAATTAGCTAACAGGAACATGAAAGTGACATTCTAACAGGACATATCATTAGCGTTGATCAGGTATCAGTCATTGGAGGGTTTGTCACAGGCAGTTACAGTTGAAGTCGGAAGTACACTTAGGTTGAAGTCATTAAAACTCGTTTTTCAACCCCTCCACAAATTTATTGTTAACAAACTATAGTTTTGGAAAGTCAGTTAGGACATCTACATTGTGCATGATACAAGTAATTTATCCAACAATTGTTTACATAAAGATGATTTAACTTATAATTCACTGTATCACAATTCCAGTGGGTCAGAAGTTTACATACACTAAGTTGACTGTGCCATTAAACAGCTTAGAAAATTCCAGAAAATTATGTAATGGCTTTCGAAGCTTCTGATAGGCTAATTGACATAATTTGAGTCAATTGGAGGTGTAACTGTGGATGTATTTCAAGGCCTACCTTCAAACTCAGTGCCTCTTTGCTTGACATCATGGGAAAATCAAAAGAAAATTGTAGACCTCCACAACTCTGGTGCATCCTTAGGAGCAATTTCCAAACGCCTGAAGGTACCACATTTATCTGTACAAACAATAGTACACAAGTATAAACACCATGGGACCACGCAGCCGTCATACAGAAGGAGACGCGTTCTGTCTTCAAGAGATGAATGTACTTTGGTGAGAAAAGTGCAAATCAATCCCAGAACAACAGCAAAGGACCTTGTGAAGATGCTGGAGGAAACGGGTACAAAAGTATCTCTATCCACAGTAAAAACGAGTCCTATATCGACATAACCTGAAAGGCTGCTCAGCAAGGAAGAAGCCACTGCTCCAAAACCGCCATAAAAAAGCCAGACTACGACTTGCAACTGCACATGGGGACAAAGATCATACTTTTTGGAGAAATGTCATCTGGTCTGATGAAACAAAAATAGAACTGTTTGGCCATAATGACCATCGTTATGTTTGGAGGAAAAAGTGGGAGGATTGCAAGCCGAAGAACACCATCCCAACCGTGAAGCACGGGGGTGGCAGCGTCATGTTGTGGGGGTGATTTGCTGCAGGAGGGACTGGTGCACTTCACAAAATAGATGGCATCATGAGGCAAGAAAATGATGTGGATTTATTGAAGCAAAATCTCAAGACATCAGGTTAAATCTTGGTCACAAATGGGTCTTCCAAATGGACAATGATCCCAGGCATACTTCCAAAGTTGTGACAAAATGGCTTATGGACAACAAAGTCAAGGTATTGGAGTGGCCATCACAAAACCCTGACCTCAATCCCATAGAAAATTTGTGGGCAGAACTGAAAAAGCGTGTGCGAGCAAGGAGGCCTACGAACCTGACTCTGTTACACCAGCTCTGTCAGGAGGAATGGGCCAAAATTCACCCAACTTACTGTGGGAATCTTGTGGAAGGCTACCCGAAACGCTTGACCAAAGTTAAACAATTTAAAGGCAATGCTACCAAATTCTAATTGAGTGTATGTAAACTTCTTACACACCCATTATTCAGACATTTCACATTCTTAAAATAAAGTGGTGATCCTAACTGACCTAATACAGGGAATTTTTACTCTGATTAAATGTCAGGAATTGTGAAAAACTGAGTTTAAATGTAATTGGCTAAGGTGTATGTAAATTCCCGACTTCAACTGTATTTTACAATGTGAAGTATTTTTATGTAAAAAAAAAAATGTAAACATGTATTTACATTTTTTGTTATTGAGAATGAGAAAGCACATTTCAGACCTGCCATGTGCTAAAAGTAAATGATGTCACCACTGAACAGATGCCAATGCGTTTTAGCTAATGTTTGGTATTAAGGACAAATCACCAATACAGGGTTTGATCTTTAATTCGTTCCTAATCATCACAGTTAGTTCCCCCGAACTTCAAAGACACTATATGGACCTAATTGTGGTCGTTCCTGGCACACGAGCAACTGAAAACCGAGGCACCACCGTACCTGCAGTTTTGCTGTACACTGTCATCATACTTTGGGCTGAGCTCTTATTCCATACATACTGTACTCAAATGTGAGGGGGGGAGATAGTAGACCAACCCGACCGACAGCTGTTTTCATCATGTCACCGATGAGCTTAAACATGGGTGGTTTAATGAGGAAAGCTAGGCTTCCCCCTCCTCCAGCCCCTACCCTTCTCCCCCTCTCCTCTCCCTCCACCTACCCTCGCAGTCAGGGTGACCGCCGGCCGGTGACTGGAGAGTAATCAAAGAGGACATTGTGGGACGAGTGTTGGGTCGTCTGATAAGATGACAGGCTTAGGAGCCACATGGTGACAGTGGAATAAACCCTCGAGGGGCGGGGCAGAGCGGGACGGGGCTGGGCAGAGCTGGGCTGGCTGGGTGGGCGGGTGAGGTTTAGGGTAGGGTAGGGCAGAGCAGAGCAGAGCAGAACGAGGCTGGCTAGCCTGTGCTGGCTGGGAGAGTGGCTGGCTTGCTGGATGCTTGAGTGACTTGTGAAATTTATGGTGGGCAGAGCGAGGCTGGCTATTATGGGCAGGCTGGGTTGGTGTCTGGCTGGCTGGGTAATTGGGTTGGTGGCTAGCTGGCTGGCTGGCTGGCTGGCTGGCTGGCTGAGTGGGTGGCTGGCTGGCTGGGTTGATGGCTGGCTGGCTGGGTTGATTGGTTGATGGCTGGGTTGATGGCTGGCTGGCTAGTTTGATGGCTTGCTGGCTAGGTTGATGGCTGGCTGGCTAGATATGGCTGGCTGGGTTGCTGGCTGGGTGGGTAGCTGAGTGGGTGGGTGGCTGGGTTGATGGCTGGATTGACAGCTGCCTGGCTGGGTTGATGGCTGGGTGGCTGGCTGGTTGAGGTGGCTGGGTGAGTGGCTAGCTGGGTTGGTGTCTGGGTGGCTGGCTGGTTGAGGTGGTTGGGTGAGTGGCTGGCTGGTTGAGGTGAGGTTTAGGGAGATGTACCTCATTGTCTTTGTCTCTAACTCGGTGTCATGATCAAGATTAGAAGTTCAGATTGGAGTGCACAAGTACACGGTAATAGAATTACGGTGAACACAAAATATTGTTCTATGTTTTCGTTAGAATAGAATAAAACTTGGTCGATCCAGGATGGACATGTTTCTTTGGCATCACCTTCCATTAAAAGGATCACAGACATTGTCACATCAGACACATTTAAACCAGTCAGTGCATCATGTTGCATACATTAAAAACTTAGAGGACATTAATACATTCACTCACAACTGACCATTGTCCCAACTGCACTAGATAGATTAGTACATATACCGATACAATTTACTTTGCATTTAGTAGTCCAACAGCACAAGGAACAAAGGAATATTTGAACACATTCTTCTTGGCCATGGGCATTATGAAGTGCCGGCCAGAGAGAAGCCTCTCCAACTGATTGTGTAGAGGGTGGGTAAACAAGAGGATCAGTCTCTAGTCAATCCATAAAGAAAGTCAAAGTGATAGAATCATCTGAATACAATTCACAGTAAGGGGATATGCACCATCAACGTTCTAATACAAATAGTGTAATTAACCAACCAGACAAAGTCTGAATTATTTTCACTTTTCAACATAGCTTCAAGTGACTAAATAACCTACAGAATACATTGAATGCTCTATTAAGTGTTAATTTCTAAAGCAAAATGACCCTGTTGATCCCATGGTAAATAAATCACATCAGTCAGTCTACTGTCTGTCTACACAACCCCTGTTTAACACAAACCCCTCTCACTAAGCCAGTAGACCCAGACTGCCTTTCAGATTCCTCTGCTCCATCGCTTTAATGTTTCCAATTAGTCCCCACAGTCCCACGGCTAAACAGCCTCACCAAGGCTCACCGAGGCACGTGGCAACAACTGCCTTCAGATGTCCAGAATCTGGAAAACTGTCAACATTCCTTGGGGTGGTTTTCTCTTCATAGGTTCTCCATGTGGGGTGGCTGATACAACAACAATCTCTCTAATAAGAAACTAATGCAAAACCGGTTTACCTCTCCATTTTTCACACATCACAGTATTCACCTAAACGTCTAGATGTGTCTGTCTCATCAGTCAAACAGTAACACACCATCTTTACTGTATAGCAGGACACAACGGACAAGACAAATTAAGTTATTGTGGATAGTGTTGGGACTAAACATTATTTGTGTCCTCCCGGTTTTAAAATGTTACCATCTTCATCGGTTGCGAAAACGTCCAGTTGCATTTGAACTTTGTCAAATGAACGTTTCAAACAGGATATCCTGCCATCTGCTCCTCCAGCAGACTCATTCCAGGAGTCAGTCATTTGAGACCTGAGCTGACTGACTTGACTGCTTCTTCACAAGGAGCCACATCAATGGCTTTTAAAGGTAGCCAAAAAAAGAACAACCTTTTCCCAATCAACTTAAAAGTTTTCTTCAGTTATCTGCAGTGAGTTAAGGGACTTTAATGAAAACCGGTCATCAGTGGGAGGTCCTAAAGGACGTGCAACGCTTTCATGCAGAGTTGAAACCTGCATTGATATCTTTTCATGGAAGAACATGAAAGAGTCCCTTCTTTTTCCCTTTAACATTAACAATGGAGAACCTGTTCCATATAACCCTTGGTTCCTTCCACATTCTTTGTGAGAAAATAGACTAATCATGATCAATCTGGTTTCCCCTCCCCCTTGAGCACCTGACGGCGTTCTGTTCTCCGGAGGAACAGAAATACACACTGCCTGACAGCTACACAAACACCTCTGAGAGAACTGGGGTGAATGGGGAGACTGCAGTGGGGTCCCAGAATCTGGCACCTGCTGATTATCTGCATATTGATTTGATTACACACCAGACCTCTGAATTGACAATTCTCAAAGAAATTCAATGTCCTGCTGTTCCACCATGATAAATGTGATAGCTTTGTCTCTCACTGCAGGTTTTTGCTGGCTCAGGTCAATCGCAATTCAATTACAAATGTCCACCTCTCTAAAGCCGAGTGATAGATGGATACCGAAAACACACACTATCCAGATGATTTGAGCGCTTGGACTGAGAGAACATGTCAGAGACAATGAAAACACAAATACAGAACAATCATCTGGTGTTCCTTTGAGAGTTTTATATTTTCAAAGAGCTGGACTAACTGTGTTTGGAAATGGACCGCAGGCATGTTTAGGGATTGTCGGCCATGCATATAATCGCTTACTTACACTCCGTGAGTTTGCTTTGGATCAGGCAAATTACCATCTGAAAATGAGCTGAAAATCACTCTGGGCGAGAGGCCTGCGTCATCCTTGTCATCTCACTTTCAGTATTTCTTACCCCAGCTAATATACAGGAAACATGTGGAAATACACACACATAGATTCTGCTCATCATTGCTTTCAATGTACTTAAAATTTCAAAAGGCAAAATAAATACTCTCTAAATACTATAAACAAACCTTACTCTTAATCTAGGCACAAAAGCTGGCTAGTTATGTGGTTATGCATTATCCCCGTGAGGGACTATGTGCATCCAGCATAAATCGGAGTGGACTCAAATCACATAACTCACTTGCTCTAATTGGAAAGGCCATAAAATAAAGTCTGCATGACACAATAACTGCAGGCAGGGTCACACACTCTCACACACAAGTTTCATGGAGAGGGAACTCCCAAGGGGACGTAGGCCTACATAATTAGCTATAATATGCCAAAAGAGTATGCTCAGAGCAACTTGGGTGAGTGACGGAAACTGCTTTCATCTTTTCCATAAAGACAAGGCTGGCAAGAAAGCAAGCAGAGGATTCGCAAAATAAACTGCATCAGGTGATTGTCAGTTCCTATTCAATAAACGCCACGCTGCCCGATGAAAATATTAGGCATTATGGTTTCGCTTAAAAATGGGATACCATGTAAGAAATTCCAGCTGTGTGTGATACATCAGAGAATTGTTCAAGCAGCGACACAGACGACGGGGTGACATGCACAAACCTGTGCAACCAAGTGTCAGACTTTGTCCGAATAAATTTGGAATTTCAATATTAATATTGAAGTTTAAACTGTTAAGATGTTCTCGCTTTCATGTGAAGAACTGTATGTTGTTGATTTGGTCTCTGATAAGAAGCTGGCCCTCTCTGTTGCATCGAGTTTTGGAGTGCTTCGCAGAGAGTACATTGTTTTTGAACAGAGCAATAAGATAGTACCACCCCTCATTACTGATCCAAAACAACAGCTTATTAATATAGTACCACCCCTCGTCACTGATCCGAGACAACAGCTTATGAATATAGTACCACCCCTCAACACTGATCCGAGACAACAGCTTATTAATATAGTACCACCCCTCGTCACTGATCCGAGGCAACAGCTTATAAATATAGTACCACCCCTCGTCACTGATCCAAGACAACAGCTTATTAATATAGTACCACCCCTCGTCACTGATCCGAGACAACAGCTTATAAATATAGTACCACCCCTCGTCACTGATCCGAGACAACAGCTTATAAATATAGTACCACCCCTCGTCACTGATCCGAGGCAACAGCTTATAAATATAGTACCACCCCTCGTCACTGATCCGAGACAACAGCTTATAAATATAGTACCACCCCTCTTCACTGATCCGAGACAACAGCTTATAAATATAGTACCACCCCTCGTCACTGATCCGAGGCAACAGCTTATAAATATAGTACCACCCCTCGTCACTGATCCAAGACAACAGCTTATTAATATAGTACCACCCCTCGTCACTGATCCGAGGCAACAGCTTATGAATATAGTACCACCCCTCGTCACTGATCCGAGACAACAGCTTATAAATATAGTACCACCCCTCGTCACTGATCCGAGACAACAGCTTATAAATATAGCACCACACCTCGTCACGGATCCAAGACAACAGCTTATAAATATAGTACCACCCCTCGTCACTGATCCGAGACAACAGCTTATAAATATAGTACCACCCCTCGTCACTGATCCGAAACAACAGCTTATAAATATAGTACCACCCCTCGTCACTGATCCAAGACAACAGCTTATAAATATAGTACCACCCCTCGTCACTGATCCGAAACAACAGCTTATAAATATAGTACCACCCCTCGTCACTGATCCAAGACAACAGCTTATAAATATAGTACCACCCCTCGACACTAAACTCAGCAAAAAAAGAAAATTCCTCTCACTGAGTTTATTTTCAGCAAACTTAACATGTGTAAATATTTGTATGAACATAACAAGAGTCAACAACTAAGACATAAACTGAACAAGTTCCACAGACATGTGACTAACAGAAATTTAATAATGTGTCCCTGAAAAAAGGTGGGGTCAAAATCAAAAGTCATTATCTGGTGTGGCCACCAGCGCATTAAGTACTGCAGTGCATCTCCTCCTCATGGGCTGCACCAGATTTGCCAGTTCTTGCTGTGAGATGTTACACCACACTTCCACCAACGCACCTGCAAGTTCCCGGACATTTCTGGGGGGAATGGCCCTAGCCCTCACCCTCCGATCCAACAGGTCCCAGACATGCTCAATGGGATTGAGATCCGTGCTCTTCGCTGGCCTGGTCTGCCACTGCGAGGACAATCAGCTGTCTGTTCTGTCTCCCTGTAGTGCCGTCTTAGGCGTCTCACAGTACGGACATTGCAATTTATTGCCCTGGCCACATCTGCAGTCCTCATGCCTCCTTGCAGCATGCCTAAGGCATGTTCACGCAGATCAGCAGGGACCCTGGGCATCTTTCTTTTTTCAGAGTCAGTAGAAAGGCATCTTCAATGTCCTAAGTTTTCATAACTGTGACTTTAATTGCCTACCGTCTGTAAGCTGTTAGTGTCTTAACAACCGTTCCACAGGTGCATGTTCATTAATTGTTTATGGTTCATTGAACAAGCATGGGAAACAGTGTTAAAACCCTTTACAATGAAGATCTGTGAAGTTATTTGGATTTTTAAGAATTATCTTTGAAAGACAGGGTCCTGAAAAAGTGATGTTTCATTTTTTTGCTGAGTTTATGTTCCTTACACTGATGAAGAATTTAAAGAGATAACAAACAATGTTTTCTTAATGTTGCCACCTCTGACCATCTCACCCAAACACTTCACACAGGTCCACTAAACACCGAAATCTGTAACGTCACTTCGACATCTGCAATGTCACACCGAAATCTTTAACGTCACTTCGACATCTGTAACATATACTCAGGACAGTACGGATGAGAGTGAAAGATGGGCTTCAACAAAACAGGATATTAAAGCTCCGTAGTCACTTCTAATCTTGACTCTTACAGAACTAACTTCTCTCCAGTCAGTCAGATTGCCATTAACTATGCTTCCAAACCCTATCAGCTCTCTGGGTCGGATTAGGAGCCTGCAACGCTCTCTCTCTCAACTCTGCTTCCTTTAATCAGTGGCCTGGTTATCCCTAGAAGGCAAATGACTGTAGCCAAGGATGATGACACTGACCTTGTGACATGGGGGGATTGGATGGGGAAGTGGAGGACCCGGCCCTTTGGGCAGATGAGCTTGTCCAGGTCTTTGGGCCTGTGGTCCGGAATCATCTTCATGAAGGACGAAATGGAGGACAGGAAGGACTCCATGTTGAAAAAAGAGGAGTTGAACATCTTCCACCAAGCTGGGGGGGGGGGGGGGAAGAGGGTGCACACAGTCAGTGTCACACACACACACACACACAAAGTGACACTGCTGTGCCGTTCATTTGCAGATTCTGTGTGCCACATGGAAAGGTTCAGCATAGTGTGCATTTATCTGTACAGTCTAAAATGGCTCCCATTCTCTTTCATTACAACGAAAGCCCTGCATTATAATTCAAATTAGCAAAGCAATCTGGCTTGAATCCAATCAAACATCTCTTAATGATACATTCCCTTTGAGTAGCGTATTATTTAATGCTGCCATATTTGACTGGGTTAATGACATTAAAGTGGATTGAGTGGGCCTTACAGAACTGGCTTATTGACGCGTTTCCCTACGCAGATCAACAACAATGACTTTTCTTTAGAGTGCCTCTCTCTTTACTGTTTGCCCTCTGATTAATGACATCGCAGTCGCTCGACACAAGTGACTTTAATTACCCAGAGAGCATCATGTTGGCCTATCGCAATTAACCAATCATGTTGCGCACCCCTGACATGCTCATTAAGACAAACTATTACCGTATGAATAGTGTTGTTGTTATTTTAAATACACAGAGTAATTATGCGTGCTGCTAATTTTTCCTTGCTTGTTTGAGCTCTTGTTTCTTGGGACAGCTGTTTGCTTTAACGTTAGTTTTGTAGTTTTGTCCATGTTAACTGTGATAATAAGGTACACACACATGGCACCAAATCCATTGTGTACTGTACAGTCAAGGCCAGGTCAATCTTCACCATGGTTGCATCCATACTGGAAGTGTCTGTCCTGACTCTTGCGGACTGGATAGACCAGCTGGTTCTGGTGGAAGTATAGCACATTTTTCAGTGTGGCCAGATCAGGGCACAGGGCCACCAGCTCAGACAGGTTCAGTACCCTGAGGACCAGACCACACTAGACCAGAACACAGCACAGTGGGTCAGGATGGTGAGTTCATCTATCTGCAAATACATGAATTCCTCACTAACAAATGCCAAGCCTTACTTCCTAATCCTCTAATCCTACTACTGTGTGACTAAAATTCAACTTTGGGAGGTGAGAGAGAACTGTCTTTTTTAGCTGAGCCATGTCAGAATTAAATGTTCCCTCCGATGCCAACCTCTAAAATTAATTTAATAGCCATTGGTTAAAACCAGCAGGTAAAACATTAACATCACCCAGATGTACTAACTTTCCCCCAGCAGGATAATCCACCCAGCCTTGCCTGGTTCACTAACTACTTCTCAGATAGAGTTCAGTGTGTCAAATCAGAGGTTCTGTTGTCCGGACCTCTGGCAGTCTCTATGGGGGTGCCACAAGGTTCAACAATTCTCGGGCTGACTCTTTTCTCTGTATGTATCAATGATGTCGCTCTTGCTGCGGGTGATTCTTTGATCCACCTCTACGCAGACGACACCATTCTGTATACATCTGGCCCTTCTTTGGACACTGTGTTAAGAAACCTCCAAACGAGCTTCAACGCCATACAACACTCCTTCTGTGGCCTCCAACTGCTCTTAAATGCTAGTAAAACGCATGCATGCTCTTTAACCGATCGCTGCCCGCACCCGCCCGCCCGACTAGCATCACTACTCTGGACGGTTTTGACTTAGAATATGTTGACAACTATAAATACCTAGGTGTCTGGCTAGACTCTAAACTCTCTGCCCAGACTCACATTAAGCATCTCAAATCCAAAGTTAAATCTAGAATCGGCTTCCTATTTCGCAACAAAGCCTCCTTCACTCATGCTGCCAAACTTACCCTCGTAAAACTGACTATCCTACCGATCCTTGACTTCAGCGATGTCATTTACAAATTAACTTCCAACACTCTACTCAGCAAATCTGTTTTGTCACCAAAGCCCCATTTACTACCCACCACTGCGACCTGTATGCTCTCGTTGGCTTGTCCTCGCTACATATTCGTCGCCAAACCCACTGGCTCCAGGTCATCTATAAGTCTTTGCTAGCTATAGCTCTGCCTTATCTCAGCTCACTGGTCACCATAGCAACGCGCTCCAGCAGGTATATTTCACTGGTCATCCCCAAAGCCAACACCTCCTTTGGCCGCATTTCCTTTCAGTTCTCTGCTGCCAATGACTGGAACGAATTGCAAAAATCACTGAAATTGGAGACTTATATCTCCCTCACTAACTTTACGCGCCAGTTGTCAGAGCGGCTTACCGATCGCTGCAGCTGTACACAGCCCATCTGTAAACAGCCCATCCAACCAACTACCTACCTCATCCCCATATTTGTTTTTGTTTTTCTGCTCTTTGCACACCAGTATTTCTACTTGCACATCCTCATCTGCACATATATCACTCCAGTGTAAATTGATAAATTGTAATTTCTTTGCCACTATTGGCCTATTTATTGCCTTACCCCCTTACTTAATTTGCAGACAATGTATACAGATTTTTCTATTGTGTTATTGACTGTACGTTTGTTTCCCATGTGTAACTCTGTGTTGTTGTTTTTGTCACACTGCTTTGCTTTATCTTGGCCAGGTTGCAGTTGTAAATGAGAACTTGTTCTGAACTGGCCAACCTGGTTAAATAAAGGTGAAATAAAAAATATATTAAAAAATTAATAGGGTGGATGAGAGATGGGCATTAGAGAAACCAAGGCTGTTGAGTTTGCTGATAAGAATACGGTGATTGACAGAGTCGAAAGCCTTGGTCAGGTCGATGAAGATGGCTGGATAGTACTGTCTTTTATCGATGGCAGTTATGATATCGTTTAGGACCTTGAGTGTGACAGAGGTGCACCCGTGACCAGCTCGGAAACCAGATTGCATAGCGGAGAAGGTACGGTGGGATTCAAAATGGTCGGTGATCTGTTTGTTCACTTGGCTGTTGAAGACTTTAGAGAGGCAGGGCAGGATGGATATAGGTCTGTAACAGTTTGGGTCTAGAGTCTCTCGCCCTTTGAAGAGGGGGATGACCGCGGCCACTTTCCAATCTTTAGGAATCTCAGATGATACGAAAGAGAGTTTGAACAGACTAGTAATAGGGGTTGCAACAATGGCGGAGGATTCTTTTAGGAAGAGAATGTCCAGATTGTCTAGCCCAGCTGATTTGCAGGGATCCAGATTTTGCAGCTCTTTCAGAACATCAGCTGTCTGGATTTGAGTGAAGGAAAAGCGGGGGGGGGGGGGGGGGTATTGGGCCAGTTGCTGTGGGTTGTGCAGAGCTGTTGGCCGGGGTAGGGTAGCCAGGTGGAAAGCCTGGCCAGCCGTAGAGAAACGCTTATTAAAATTCTCGATTATCTCGATTTATCAGTGGTGACAGTGTTTCCTAGTCTCAGTGCAGTGGGTAGCTGGGAGGAGGTACTTTTATTCTCCATGGACTTTACAGTGTCCCAAAACTTTTTGGGATTAGTGCTACAGGATGCAAATGTCTGTTAGAAAAAGCTAGCCTTTGCTTTCTAACTGACTGTGTGTATTGGTTCCTGACTTACCTGAAAATGTGCATATCGTGGGGACTATTCGATGCTAGTACAGTACGCCCCAGAGTGTTGTTGTGCTGGTCAAGTGCAGTCAAGTCTGGAGTGAACCAAGGGCTATATCTGTTCTTAGTTCTACATGTTTAAGTTTATTTATTTAAGATGGTGAGCAAACAACCAGGCATCCTCTACTGACGGGATGAGGTCAAAATCCTTCCAGGATACCCGGGCCAGGTCGATTAGAAAGGCCTGCTCACAGAAGTGTTTTAGGGAGCGTTTGACAGTGATGGGGGGTGGTTGTTTGACCGCAGACCCATAACGGACGCAGACAATAAGGCAGTGATAGCTGAGATCCTGGTTGAAAACAGCAGAGGTGTATTTAGAGGGCAAGTTGGTCAGGATGATATCTATGAGGGTGCCCATTTACGGATTTGGGGTTGTACCTGGTAGGTTCTTTGATAATTTGTGTGAGATTGAGGGCATCTAGCTTAGATTGTAGGACGGCCGGGGTGTTAAGCATATCCCAATTTAGGTCACCTAGCAGTACGAACTCTGACGATAGATGGGGGGCAATCAATTCACATATGGTGTCCAGGGCACAGCTGGGAGCTGAGGGGGGGTCTATAGCAAACAGCAACAGTGAGAAACTTATTTCTGGAGAGATGGATCTTTAAAAGTAGAAGCTCGAACTGTTTGGGCACAGACCTGGATAGTATGACAGAACTCTGCAGGCTATCTCTACAGTAGATTGCAATTCCGCAACCTTGGGGATTGAAATTTTAAAAAATTTGGTGGCCTTCCTAAGCCAGGATTCAGATATGGTTAGGACATCACGGTTGGCAGAGTGTGCTAAAGCAGTCAATAAAGCAAACGTAGGGAGGCGGCTTCTGATGTTAACATGCATGAACCCAAGGCTTTTACGGTTGCAGAAGTCAGCAAATGAGAGCGCCTGTGGACACACAGGGCCTGGGTTAACCTCCACATCACCAGAGGAACAGAGGAGGAGTAGGATGAGGGTACGGCTAAAGGCTATAAGAACTGCATCGTTTCCACCGCAGCCCTGTGGAACACACATCTCTCTCTCTCTCTCCGTCTCTCTCTGCGGCGTCTCTGTATCTGTTGCGTGCTCAGTGATGAGTCTTTGAAGCTCCAGCAACTCCCTAAGTGACTTCAAGCCATGGCTCGTCCCTTCATCAGTCAGTCAGTCCCCTTTACCCATGAGCAGGACTCTTTGATGTGGTTGAGTCCACGAGCCATCGCTAAGATCACGTCCCCGTGTGCCTCTCAGACCTGGGATTAGCCCAATTTCCTGGCCTGTTTGGGCCTTCGATCAAAACCAAAAGAGGCCTACAGTACTGCACGTTACAGAAATCACCCTCACCGCCTAAACTCTGTTGGTAATGCAGGGCTCTGACTCAAACCAGATGAGAGTTCTCTACTTTTAACTTGTTCCTGCCAGTAGAATAGTCCACAGGGACATCCTGTGTAGTTAAGAATTAGAAGCACAGAGACTGGAGGAGTTACTTAATGTTATCACTTTAGCAGGAAATAGATTCTTTTTTTTGCTTTCAGTTTTTATTATATGAATAATAAGTAGAACATTTTGATTTGTTATGTGTTGAATTACAACTTGTTTTCACTTAGGGAAAAGGGAATATCTCGTTCTGTATCAAAAAGTATCATCAAAAAGAAGAGAAAGAGAAAATTGCTTAGTTTAGTTACTGTATGAGCTATTACTTAGCAACATGGCACTCCATAATGTAGGCTATCTAGCCACTACCGATTTGACTACCTGTCTTCATTTTGACTGATGACCTTTTGAAGTAGGAATTTCACTCTACTGTATGTGACGTGGCTCGCCCACTGTGTTTCTTCAGTAGCAACCGTTACAGCAGTGTTGCAGATAGGACAGATAAGAGATCAAAAACCAAACAAGAAGGTTACACATCATCCTGAGTGGTAGTCCTGTGGGTGTGTGGAAGGACTGCAGCATCACTGCATCGCTTTTCCAAACGTATAGTAAATCACCCCAACTTTGGCAATCTGTCAAGTACTCACCAAGTCCTGAATCAGACCAGTGTCTGCAAAGCAGAGTTTCTCATCAAATGATTATACTGCACACTCTGGCTTAACGACAAAGGAAAGTAGCCAATAAAACATGCAAGCAATTCCAACGCACAAAAAGAGGATGACTAACTACTGTTATACATTGGGTTCTTCCCTTATTAATAAGGTGTCAAACATACGGAACCCTTTCAATTATTTTGTTTAGAAAAAAAACATTTGGGGGGGGGGGGACAATCTCAATCGAAATGGAAATGACTAAAACCAAATGGAAACTGTGTAGAAACGAAAATGAACCTGTATTTACAGTCTCTTCACGCTGTCCAGCTTGCTAACAGTAATCAAAACGAAAGATAGACAATCAGGGAGCATTGGAAATTCTAGAAGCAATGGGATAGAGCAGGGTTACCCAAACTCAGTTCCGGGGCCGACGTTTTGGTTTTTACCCAAGGACTACAAAGCTGATTCAAATAACCAAATCATCATCAAGATTATTTGAATCGGCTGTGTAAGGCCAGAGCACTCAGGGGGTCGAGTTTAGGAAACCCTGGGATAGAGGATTATGTTTGCAAATTTTTATGACGAGAAAATATAATACATTTTAAGTGAAGCCATCCAGACCTTGGTGAAGACTGAATGAAACCTGCGGGCCAAAATGAGTGTGACACACCTGCTCTACATATTACCTAAACCCTCTACGTGGAAGTAAATGACAGAATGGAATCCCAATCTCTGACATCTAGTAGTGAGTGATACCAGGGTACCTTAGAATAGCTGACAACCGCATGCCCCACTCTCCATCTCACTGTACCAAAACAGAGGAATTGGATTTCCCCTATACTGAGCTCACTGTACATGGAAACTCACAAACAACGTCTTGGAAAGAGAAACCCAGTGTACGTTTTGCAACACCAATTACTTAGCAACCTTACTCAGGAATGTATTAATTAACTCGTGTTAACCTGTTTGAGGGGCTGGCCGGGATGGCCTGGGCATTGGGCTGCTGATGGCTACGCAGTCTTCCACATTCTCTCTGAACAGGTCTATCAGCTGCTTGTGGGAGCACCTCCAACAGAAGCACACTCATGGATAGGCTATGCTGAATCTGAGGAGAGAAACATGGGATGATCATAAGCAAGGACAAAGAACACTGCAGTAAGAACAGGAAATGATGGGGAAATCAGAGGTTGGCAATGAAGGCCTCCTTGGCAGGGAAAGGGAAAAGACCAGTTACATTTTGGGAAGTATAATCTATTCATTTCCTGTGGAACAAATACAAATATGTGCTGAGCTAACCCCACACAGTCTTTTCCAAATGTATTAGTTACAGTAAATTGACAATCACATACAAATTCGTTTTTTGTAAAATAGTCATCACAAACTCTATCTGGTAGTGTAAAGGAATGGCAAGCGCAAGGAAGAATATGAGTGATGGCGATAGAAGGAAATGGCAGACTAAAATGCTGAGAATACATTGATATACAGGACACCGGGCTCCAAAGTGGCGCAGTGGTCTAAGGCACTGCATCTTAATGCTAGAGGCGTCACTGGTTCGATTCCAGGCTGTTTCGTAACAGGCCGTTAGTGGTGAGTCCCACAGGGAGGCGCACAATTGGTCCAGCATCGTACTATGCTAGGATTTCATTGTAAATAAGAATTTGTTCTTAACTGACTTGCCTAGTTAAATAAAATAAAAACTGTGTTTGAGTGCAATTTCTTTTCCAATGAATTATCTCACCATGACATCCAGTTTACATCTACAGTAAATACGGTCCTCCATCTCATTCTTCCTGCCCACAATGGGTAACTCATCGTTCGCCCACAGACTTTCCAATCAGTCAATATCTTGGTCCCTCTCTCGCTCTGAAATGCAAGTCATATCTTAAGCAGGGAATGAGCTGTGCAATCTTTGTGTAAATGACAAACCCTTTAGGAGTTTAAAAGACGTGGAGTTCAGTAGAAAGTGGATGTTTTACAGGTCAAACAGAAGTTTAGGCCAATGACAAAAATCTATCTTCCTGAAAGCACAATTGTGACCCATTGTTGCAAAACCCCTAATGGAATACCAAGACATACTGGCAGCATTAAATGTGTAAACAAAAGCTAAATGTAGAAATCTTTGTTACATATTGACATCTCTGACCTACTGTGTGTGACTCTTGTCAAGCACAAAACATTATAGACGCTTACACAGGAAAATAAAAAAATAAAAAAGCATGTGGATAGACTTTGGACCATTGCTGTATAAAGCTCGGCATAACAACAGCTAACAGAAGACAAACATCTCATCTGGAATAGAACACGAAACAACAAGTCTTAGACCACATCTCCGGGGTGATTTCCAACCATTGCGAAATGGACCCGCTGACGATCAAATCTCTCCTCACCTATACCTTTCGCCCACCTCTTCAGAGTATTCAGGGTACTGACATCTTTCCACCTCAGAAATGAACTGAAAGGCTTCATGTCACCGTTCTCTCCCCCTCACGCTGCTATGAAAGGGAATCCCCAACGCACCAAACCACCCAGGAGTGAATAACAAGGTAAGGACACTGTGAATGCTGACTATTCATTTCACTACCTGACCTATCTGTCTGGAGACTGTCAGATAGAGTTAGTCTTTAGACTGAAACACCTGTCTGTCTGGAGACTCTCAGATAGGGTTAGTCTTTAGACTGAAACATCTGTCTGTCTGGAGACTGTCAGATAGAGTTAGTCTTTAGACTGAAACACCTGTCTGTCTGGAGACTCTCAGATAGGGTTAGTCTTTAGACTGAAACACCTGTCTGTCTGGAGACTCTCAGATAGGGTTAGTCTTTAGACTGAAACACCTGTCTGTCTGGAGACTCTCAGATAGGGTTAGTCTTTAGACCGAAAACACCTGTCTGGAAACAAAACAATATGACAAAAAGTGAATATTGGACAATTGTTGTTGTCTGGTTTAATCTTTAGCACAATGCCTACACATGTATAATGTAGCTTCACATCCTCAACATCACTGACAACATTTCCAGAGCATAGGGCGAATACAGTGAAGATCTAAGGACAATCAGCCAATCATCGCCACAGCTTTATAAATCATGTGTGTGTACCTTTGAAAAATACACACACACACACACCGCCCTGAGGTGCAAAGGGATTTCATGCAGAAACGCAGGATTTACATAGACCTAAATAGCAACGGTGGGGGAGGCAGCCTGAGCCGCTGTGATTCCATATAGAAAATGCATAAAGACGTCACAGTGAAGACCAATCGTGACCATTAAAGTCGTCACCAGAAGCACTACACCCATCGTGCCCTTGCGGATAGCAGGTTGGATGGGATTGCAGTGGCCAGCGACAAACACAGATCGCTGGAGCTTGAGTGCCAGATTCCAACACCTCCCTTTTGGTCCTTTCGGCCATTCAGGGTTTAAGCATGCATTCTGTTTGTGTGTGTGTGTGTGTGTGTATGTGTGTATGTGTGTGTGTGTGTGTGTGTGTGTGTGTGTGTGTGGGCATCAACTTATTGGATGGGGTTTGAAAGGGAAGAGGCTATAGATCTGATACTTATCCTTAACATAAGATCAGATGAGATATCGCCTCAGATACTGTAGATGCTGAGAACGTGGCAGACTGATGCGGAGGCACCGTCCGGAAGGTAGTTAGGGAAGAGGTCTCACTTGACAAATGTTGTAAATACATCTATAACATAACACACCTACTACACATCTAAATATAGAAATGCATACACTAGACAGTCAAATAAACTGCAGTTTGACATGTGGGAAAACATTTGAGAAAATAGGTTAGCTTCTGTCATTTTCTCTTCCTTTAACCTGAATAGATGTCATGGTATATATCAAGGTATAATATTTTGATTGAAAGGTTTAGTTAGATGACATACTTGAAATAGACTACATTCTTAATGTATAGAATTTTCCATCCTGATTTATAATGAAGTTATGGGTCATAGGGCAATAACATTCACAGATATCGTTCAAAAGTGGGTACTGCAGTCATGAGACTAACCCTGATTCCATTAGGATCAGTGCTCAACCAGCAAAACAGAGAGTAATATTGTGTCCTAAAAACCTTTCATTCAGTCTTCTCATGGCAGGCTTTTCAGGTTGACAATGCAAATTTAAGCGGCTTCCCACATCGAGCAAGGAACGTGTAATGCTATTCAGGACTCCTTTGATCTCATATTAGAAAAGGGGAGGCAGCACCCATTTTCCGCAGATTAAGGTTTCAAAGCGGTGAAATGAGTGAGCAGTGACTTTTCCTTCTTTTAATTGAAGGAGTCGTGCCCTTGTACTTCACAAGCGCAGGCTTTATGTAAAAGCGAATCATTTAAGGATCCACTGAAAGGGACTACAGCTATAATTATAGGCACATGGACATGTGTTAATCTCTCTGTGCTGCTTTGAATGGGGAGAAGGAGAAGGCACAGTGATATGAACAATAGCCAGGAAAATGGAAAGGCAGTCCAATATGCACTGAGTGTGCAAAACATTTAGGTCACCTTCCTAATATTGAGTTGCACCCCCTCATTTTGCCTTCAGAACAGCCTTTAATTCGTCGGGGCGTGGACTCGACAATGTGTTGAACGCATTCCACAGGGATCCTGGCCCACTCCAAAGCTTCCCACAGTTGTGCCAAGTTGGCTGGATGTCCTTTGGGTGGTTGGCCATTCTTGATACACACGGGAAACTGTTGAGCGTGAAAAACCCAGCAGCGTTGCAGTTTTTTACACAAACCGGTGTGTCTGGCACCTGCTACCATACCCCGTTCAAAGGCAAATGGAACACATACACAATCCATGTCTCAATTGTCTCAAGGCTTAAAAATCCTTCTTGAACCTGTCTCCTCCACTTCATCTACACTGATTGAAGTGGATTTAACAAGTGACATCAATAAGGGCTCATAGCTTTCATCTGGTCAGTCTATGACATGGAAAGATCAATCAAGTGTCCTTAATGTGTCCTTAATGTGTTTTACACTGTAGAACTTCACAGACTATATATGACAAACTAGAGTGCCCCACTCAAGAATATCAGTCCTCCTTTTGGAAATGACCCCCCTACATGTGAGAGGTGAGCCATTCATTTGCTTTTATAACTGTGCTCTTGCCTCTATACTCTGCAGGGTAAATCCCTTTGAATTCAATCACTTTTTGACAGCATCCCTTTTGATTTAAACAAAACTTTACATACATGTTTGATCATGCAAGAAGTGGTCAGAAAGTTACATTTTGGACCTGAATGCCAAAACATTCAGGAGATAAAGGTGCTCAGTTTAAACATTTTGCCTACCCCACCAATCCATGAGACATCATGTCACTCGAAAACATAAACGGTTGGGGTTTGATATCATTTAAAAGCTTACAAACAAAGGTTGTCAAATGGAAATGTTTTGAACCTTTAATGTCAATTATCTGAAAATGTGTCAACTACAATTGTCTTTATTTTCATATTCACATATGATGTAGCTTAGACCCTAGATTACATCATCTGAGGTGGTGTAGTGCCCACCATCAGTTGAGACACAACATGTTTCTGAATACAGAGTGGGTGCCATTTCAATACTATAATTCATAGAATGGCCCTATCCCTTCAGACCACTGGAAATTAGCTGCTACATTTAAATTACTACCATAAAGATGGCCACCCGGCCCACCCACCGTCGATTGTCAACTTAAATGGTTATGTGTATTCTATTATCTATTTCTATGATTTCAATGGGTTTCCTACATAGGATTGACAGTATACTCTTATTAAATCCCTTTAGATCACATCATTACTCCCTTCTCGTGTCCAGCTCGCAGTGTTGGTTAACTCTGGAGGTTCCGCTTGTCTCCACAAAGTTTGGTAAATCTGCCTATAGTTTTAATGCACCATAATTATAGAATACCTTACAAAACTAATAACACCTGGATTTCCTAGTGTCGGTAGGGCAGTTTAAAACTCTGTTGTTAAATGCTCATTGAAATGGGCTCCCAAGTGGCGCAGTGGTCTCAGTGCAAGAGGAGTTACTACAGTCCCTGGTTCGAATCCAGGCTGTATCACATCCTGCCGTGATTGTCTCATAAGGCGGCGCACAATTGGCCCAGCCTCATTTGGGTTTGGCCATGGTAGGCCGTCATTGTAAATAAGGAAAGTCAGCCAACAAGTGCTCAGCATATTTTTTTATTTATTTTACCTTTATTTAACTAGGCAAGTCAGTTAAGAACAAATTCTTACTTTCAATGACGGCCTAGGAACAGTGGGTTAACTGCCTGTTCAGGGGCCTTGTCAGCTCGGGGGTTTGAACTTGAAACCTTCCGGTTACTAGTCCAACGCTCTCTAACCACTAGGCTACCCTGCCGCCCCAGCATATGTGGGAACTTCAAGACTGTTGGAAAGACATTCCAGGTGACTACCTCATGAGCTGGTTGAGAGAAAGCCAAGAGTTTGCAAAGCTGTCATCAAGGTGGTGGTTACTTTGAAGAATCTAAAAAATAAATATATTTAGATTTGTTTAACACTTTTGGTTACAACATGATTCGATGTGTTATTTCATAGTTTTGATGTCTTCATTATTATTCTACAATGTAGAAAATAGTAAAAAATAAAAAATAACCCTTGAATGAGTAGGTGTTTCCAAACTTTTGACTGGTACTGTATGTCTCATGGTATGGTGGGTTATGCAAAAAACACCTTTATCTCAAATTATTTGGCATTCAGGTCCAAAAAGTTACTTTCTGAGCACTTCTACAATGGGCAAATACATATGGAAGGTTCTGTTCAAATCAAAAGGGGTTGTCAAAAATGTATTGAATATAAAATGATTTACTCTGCTATTAAAATCATACTGTATCGGTCAGAATATGATTTGTCATGCAGCTGACTTATCACACTTTCAGGCATTCCACTGACTGAAAAAAGGCTTTTACATTGTGTGTAAGCAATTCTCAGGACTTTGGGTGGCCTTGTAAATGTAGAGCATCCCTTTGAAGTAGGCCTAGAGAGCCTTAGTCATTTAAAAACCACATCACTGGTGAAAGTTTCACTTATGAGCTAGGTCTACTGCAGTAAGAACAATGTCATTTGTTGATTAACACAGTAAGTGAACTGTCATAAACGACAACACTTTACTCTGCTCCGAAGTTTACAAAGTACCTCAAGTCCACGATGATTTCATCCACGGAGTTGAGCGCAGACTAGTGTGTTTTTATCCTTACCGTGTACTTATGTTTGTCCTCTGTTGTTGAGTGCCTATCTTGTTTGTTGAATTCCATCCTTTTTAATAAATCATAAATCAAATACAACTACCGACTGCTTCCTCATTGCTGTTGATCTAAAATGGCAACTCAGCGCAAATGTCCATGTGCCACTTGAATCTCAACAAGGGAGCAGTCGATGGTTTTATTTTATTTTTTATTAGAAAGTATGGATTTCATCAAACAAAGAAAGGGTTTAAAATGTAAAAAAAATATATATATTATCGACTGCATAGTGACTAATTAGTCAGATGTTCATTTCAAAATCTGTAGTCTACGCTCAACTCCGTGGATTAAATCATCATGGAGTTGACGTACTTGGTACTACTTAGTATGAGTTGGCTTATCAGATGTTGGCAGAAAAAATGTCATACATTGTGACCAGTCACCATACCCTAGCTCAACAACCATTTAAAATAGGCTACAAAAATCATTCCAATCCCAATTAAATGTCAATGCAGTTTAGCGGTATTAGGGGCTGACTTTAGGACCATGCGGACACCAGGGAGCGGGATGGCAGAAGAGTGTCTGTATGGCTGGCTTGCTTGTTCTATGGAGAATGGGTCGACACAGCTGCAGAGAACAGTGTGACTTTTTCTAAAAACAGTGCATAGGAAGAGATGACTGTAGTAGATGGCTTTGGCTAGGTAACTGCTGTTTGGCTAGGTAACTGCTGTTTGACTAGGTAACTGCTGTTTGGCTAGGTAACTGCTGTTTGACTAGGTAACTGCTGTTTGGCTAGGTAACTGCTGTTTGGCTAGGTAACTGCTGTTTGGCTAGGTAACTGATGTTTGGCTAGGTAACTGCTGTTTCACTAGGTAACTGCTGTTTGACTAGGTAACTGCTGTTTGGCTAGGTAACTGCTGTTTCGCTAGGTACATGTAACTGCTGTTTGGCTAGGTAACTGCTGTTTGACTAGGTAACTGCTGTTTGACTAGGTAACTGCTGTTTCGCTAGGTAACTGCTGTTTGGCTAGGTAACTGCTGTTTGACTAGGTAACTGCTGTTTGACTAGGTAACTGCTGTTTGGCTAGGTAACTGCTGTTTGACTAGGTAACTGCTGTTTGACTAGGTAACTGCTGTTTGGCTAGGTAACTGCTGTTTGGCTAGGTAACTGCTGTTTGGCTAGGTAACTGTTGTTTGGCTAGGTAACTGCTGTTTGACTAGGTAACTGCTGTTTGGCTAGGTAACTGCTGTTTGGCTAGGTAACTGCTGTTTGGCTAGGTAACTGCTGTTTGGCTAGGTAACTGTTGTTTGGCTAGGTAACTGCTGTTTGACTTGTCATGGAGCTAAACAAGTGTTGTAATCCCGATGCTGAACTGGTGAACAGTATGACATGTGTTTTTAGAATCCATCCCAAACCACACATTCCTATGATTACGTTAAATAACACTAATATGTGAAAACTATATTTCTGCTGATTTTTTTTTTCAATTTGTCCTCATAACAAGGTTGGTAATCTCTCAACGTCAAAATCATTGTGGAAATCTGTTGCAGCTCAAGTCGACTACAAAACCCACGATGCAATGATCTCTCTCTGGGCTGGCTGACTAGCTAGCTAGCTAGCAAACGTAAATCCAAACAATAATACCAAAGTCAGTAGCTAGCTAGCTGTAAAAAAAAAAAAAAACTAACAAACTGCACTATCAATTTAAGAGTCCCATCTCAGGAGTTCAACTTGCAGTCCGCCTCTGCCCAAAGCGAGTGCAGAGTACATTGCTATGGCAACAATGGCACTTTCCCACAGACATTGGCTGCATTCCAAACACTTAACAGACATACCCTCTCCCCTCAGCCCTCAAAATAAGTGGACACTTCTGATGACGTATCATGACATCTGACGAGTTTACACTTGCAAGGCAAGCGGCGAGGGAGGAAGGAATTCATTTGAATTCATTACATTTTTGTTCGGAAATTCATCACTTGTTCGTCCTGCAACGATTGTGTTTTATATGCTCTATTATTGCATGTCTACTTATATTAACCATATAATTATTACTGTAAGTATAATAGCTAGCAAATGAATGAGCTAACTAACGTCAGCATGCCAAGCTGGAACTTCCGAAGAAGGAAAATGTTTTATTTCTACAATATCCAAAAGCTAACCAAACAAAAACATATTTACTTTTACAAGACGTGTTTGTGCATTAGTAGGACAACTTCTAACATATTTACATTTGTTTTTACTTACACTTGTATGTTGACGTTGAGGTTTTAAGTTTTGGCTGACTTTTCTTAGGGATGTACAATCATCGCAAATTGAATTATGGGGCGTTTCAGGCCCCGAAGTGAACATAATTGTACACTTGCAAACTCCATTAAATACGAGGGCTGAGGGGCTTACGTTGCAAACTTCCCTTGCTAGGCTAATCACTTGGACAGTGATGACAAATATGCCCGCGGGGATTCCCCAAAGGGCATAAGGCCGAGGGTAAGTGGACGAGGGTGTCTTTTATGAGTTTGAAACGCAGCCACTGAGCATTGCAAGATGGTACTTAAAGGGAGAAACTGAGTTGAAGAATTTAGTACACAGTTTAGATTGATGACAAATTTTCAAAATCAGCATTAAAAAAAAGATGTGCATATTCCCACCAAACAAACTCGTTGCAGATACAAAATCAGTGCGTGGTGACAGTGCACAAAAAAATTGACTTTTTTGCTTAAGTTTTTATGTACAGAATCAAATGTAAAGTTCAAAGTTGAACGTACTTCCATCACAGTTTTAATTCTACTCTAGTTTGTCACAAAAACTGTTGGGTTAAATACCAAATGTGCCTCTGGTCTTGGCATTTGCGCTCAGATACAGAGTGGGTAAGCTAGTCTACATGATGAGATTATTATGGATAAAGAGCGAGAATATTTTTATTAGTCAAATGGCAGTCAAGTATCGATCATCATGTCACCAGAATCAGCCCCTCGATATTTACTGTATAAAGGAGTATCAAGATCACTGTGTACTTTCATCAACCTTTGAAGTTCATCATAAGTTATTTCATCTGTAGCCAAATAAACGGCATGGTTTCCTGAGTTGTAGTAGAAGGATCACATACCATATCATCTCATGACTAATTTACTTTGATATAATGGCTATTATATCAATATTTGCGCATAAAGGTGTTTCCACTGACATTTCTCGCATAATTATTCTTACCGACACAAAATGATCCCACCATATCGAACAAACAAATGATCTGGCTGCATTCATTAAATTGTACTGAAACTTCCTGTTTCCATGACAGGTGTCTTGATTTTGTTTTATACGGTATGACATTGCTCGCATAAAAACATATGAATGGAAACGTGGTTACAGATACAACATAGGCTTTCACCAAATCCACAGGAGTTTCACAATTGGTCCAGCGTCGTCCGGGTTTGGCCAGGGTAGGCCTTCATTGTAAATAAGAATTTGTTCTTAACTGACTTGCCTAGTTAAATAAAGTGTTTTATTTCACCTTTATTTAACCAGGTAGGCCATTTGATAACAAGTTATAATTTACAACTGTGACCTGGCCAAGATAAAACAAAGCAATGCGACACAAATAACAACACAGTGTTACACATGGAATAAACAAACATACAGTCAATAACACAATATAAAAAAAGTCTATGTTCAGTGTGTGCAAATGAGGTAAGATAAGGGAGGTAAGGCCATAGTGACAAAATAATTACAATTTAAACACTGGAGTGATAGATGTGCAGAAGATGAATGTGCAAGTAGAGATACTGGGGTGCAAAGGAGCAACAACAACAAAAAATAACAGTATGGGGATGAGGTAGTTGGATGGGCTATTTACAGATGGGCTATGTACAGGTGCAGTGATCTATGAGCTGCTCTGACAGCTGGTGCTTAAAGTTAATGAGGGAGATATGAGGTTAAATAAAAAATGAAGACTTTTACCTCTGAGGTGGATTATCCCTTTAAATCCCATATTGTCTGATGTGAATTAAACTACAGCAACAAGGTGATCATGGCTGGAGTCACTGTTGCTTGTTTTTACCTTTCTCCAAATTCGATTTTAACTGTTTTTAATTTGTGTAAAAATTAAGTAAGTGAGCTTCAATTTTATACAAATCCCATCTCGTCTCTTTGCCATACCATCCGACCTAGATTTATCTGAAATGATGGGCTGGTTTGTGACAGAGTGCTTAAAACACATGGCCAGGCCTATTTAGATTTCACATGACATGTTGGCAAGGCTCAGGAAATATAATACGAAGTTAAAATGCTTTAGGTAACTGCTAGACTAACCGATTCAGGCGCATGTGTTCAATGCTGTAGGAAACAAAACAAAAAGGCAGTAAACAAAATGCCCTCAAAATAAGTCATATTTTTTTTAAATAGCAGCTGGCACATAGCCTACAGATAGCAGTTATTCAACACCCTAGCAACATCTTTCCTTTTTACTTTGTAGCCTACATTGAATTCAGTCACTACACGTGGATTTCGTATTTTGGCCCGATCCAGAATGCTCAGTTTACAAGGCGCAGTAATGCCCTGGACCAGAGCTAGATTGTACACAACGTCTCCTTTGCCAGTGACACATTTCCATTCGTAACCATATTTGTCATTGAAAACATTTACAGTCTCCCTATGCAAATTGACAAATGTTTTTCTATTCAGTAAGACAAATTAATGTAGAAATAAAGCGTCGCTTTATAGAAAGTGTTTGAAACAACATGCAGTGCACATGTCAGTGTTCGTTTCTGTCAGCATGTGGAACGAAAACTCACCTTTTCCTGAATATTATTGGTAGAAAAAATGACGCACTCGTTCCGTCCGTGCGTGATGGTGTCGTTTTAGGAACGCCCCTCACGCTGTTCGTTGTTTAGGTCTTCACTGGCTAAGAGAGAGATATAGCTTTTTCGCTCGCTATTTTGACAATACTGTCAAGGGATGATTTTTCTAGGCTACTTGTGAACATATTCTCTGCCAACAACTGATCTTCCATGTTTTAGTGGACTCAGTGAAGATATGTACAATATTTTACCCAACATCTGCAAGATCCTAAAATAGACTTTATCTTGTGTGTGTGTGTGTGTGTGTGTGTGTGTGTGGTATTTTATTTGCATTTCATTATGTTAGTTAAATTAGTAAAGTCATGGATAATGTAGTTCTTCTGAGATCCTGTGTAAACAGTTCATGGCCAGTTTGGTTGTCTGCTGCTGTGGTAATTTGAGCTCAAGCCTAGTCTTTTTAAACTTCAAAGAGGCGAAAGTAATTTAAAAAAGTCTATCACACAGCCTCTAAGAAATCTTCACATAAAGTAGAATCCACATCAGAAGGTCATAATTCAGCAGAACTAATCACATAAGTGTAAAGGCAGCAATAACTAACAGTTGAGAGAGAGATTTTAGATTATTCTTTCTCATTTTATAGTAAAGTAAAAGTCTGTGCTAATTACTTTATATTAAATTGGAACTATCCTTGACTAGAAGCTTGTCAGGGATAGTTAGAAATGTCTATAGTAGTTTTGAAAATGTTTCCCTTTTAAATGTTTATTGAACTTACCATTATATTGGTATGTTCAAATTCAATTATTATTCAATTGTAAAGCGAAACAAAAACACAACACACAAACGCTTCCTTCTGTGCCATGCTCCGTTAGAACGTCTCCAGTCCACACACTGAACTGTGACATTTTCACATCCCTTCTATGGGCTTTCTAGTTAGGACATTGGAAAACAAACAGTAGGTTAATCCATCCTCAAACCTGAGAGGCATTATTGCCTTACTCGTGGTAAACGTTTCCCTATGGAGAAATAGGCTATTCTGAAAGATGAACTGCGTCTCGGCATCCAATGTAAAACAGCAAGTATGTATTTTGTGTGGTTACTAAGATCCACGTGAGGCCACGTATGAGATGTAAGCTTACTGTATGTGTCGCAATCGATATCTTTTCACTTCAACCTATGAACATGGATTGAGGACTGCCAATAGTAGCAACACTGGTAGCGATATATTGAGATGAGCATGATGCAACACAGTCACACACAGCATCTGTGCAAGGATTCTCTTCACGCTGTGTACCGCATGGTAGCCAGGGCACTAAAACAGGGGAGAAGATGAGCCTTGCACTTCAACGCTAAGTTGTAGTGGGAAAAAAAACAGTATGCTGTTCTGCATCCACGTCATATCGCTGAGTTTACCTTGAATACAAATTCTATAGAGATAAGACTGCAGGCCTGTTTGCAAGTATAAATGATCACTGTTAGATCGATAATGAATAGAAGTCATTCAAGTACAAGAAGAACAACACAGCTTTATTCAAATTTATTTTGGCTACATTTATTCGAGGTCATTTCCAAGAGAAATAAAAAATTCAATAATAGCCTACTTAAGACATTTTAGGAATTTTCCATCAACACCCCCTCTATCTTAATCTCTGTACCTGGATGACTAAAGTGGAGTTTTTATTGTCAAAAAATACAGTGTTTTCACAATATTGTATCAAAAGTTCCCCAAATTGCGAATTTCCAGTAGTTTAAAGGAAATAAAATGATAAGAACTAAATTGACAATTTAAAACAATGACTGTTTTTCCAAATACCATAGAGTGCTTTCTATTGATGATTTTCTCCAATAGTCAATGACACAATCCTTTACTAAAATATATTTGTTGAGGAACTATCATACTGTACACTACAGTATGAAATAAATACAATTAGGAAATATAAAATGAGTCACATAAATAAAATGGCAATCTTAAAATTTGATTGAAATGTAATTTATGCTTGGGAAAAAAAATCTACAAAAACAAAAGTAATACTGAAAAAAGGTAATGAAAAATACGTAAAATTGCACAAACATGTAAACTAACGAACTGCTGTCTCTATCGATGCTAATACTGACATAGGTACTTTGAAAAACTAGATGAAATATTGATTTAATACTGAAGCCAGAGCAAAGATAATACAAGTAAACTCTGATTTTTACACTGTACAGGGATGGCACTTGCAGAAACGCACAGGTGAAAAGGTTTGCATATAAGGCTTTCTCTTGAGAAAATAAAACATACTAAGTCTCTTTTGTCTGTCATATGGAGCCCTTCGTATTTCACAATTCTCTATTTCATTCTGTCATTTCATTCCAGTCCATTTTAAGACTCATCAAAATCACACAGGTTTAAAGTTTCCTTCACATAAAGACAAAAAAATGGTGTGGTTAGTTTGCCGAGCAAAAGGGAGGGTAGAACCAAGGACATCACAGTAAGTAGTAGACAAAGTACAACACTGACGGACTGCTACCAAGTCTTCAAGCACGGTATAAATATACATAGGGTTTTTTAAATAGTTTTTTATTGTTTTTGTAGTGATTAAAAGGGCAGAGTGCAATTTCCTGGTTTGGGGTATGAACACAATAAAACAGGGTTAACAACATTATAGCACCACACAGCTTTTAGGCCTTATTTTACACTGTGCATTAAAGACAGCTTCATTTAATTTGTTTATTATGATGATAATCGTTATTACATCATAATGTTGATTCTTAAATAATCCCATCCAGCTTGTCATCTCAACTCTGATGTTGGCAGTCAGTCACCACATTCCATGAGTCCATCATTATGAGCTTCTGAGAAGCTACAAGTTGCTTGACTTAGCCACTGCAGTGCCCTTCTTATAACAAAGCAAGTTTCATGTTTGCTGGAAGAATGGAAAAAGGAAATGAAACAAACCATCATGACAAATATTTTCTGCAATATTTTTTGGGGACTGACTGCAGAATTGATTTAATCTGCTTCCTAATGGTCTGACTTGGTGTCTCTTTTCCCTTCTGTTGAACTGTCATCCATCGAATGCATTGCATCTTTCCCCTCGTCATCCCTCGCTGTGTCCATCCTTCCGTCACCCTCGCCCTCTCCTTCCCTGAAACTTCCCGCCTCTCGTCTGTCTGTCACCTCCTCATACCTCTCGTCCACTTCCGTCTGTCCTCGACCTCCCCTCATTCCTCCTTCCGTGCCATCCCTCAGGATGGTGTCACCCCCGTCCTCCAGCTGGTCCTCGGGGTCTGAGTAGCCCAACGGCCCCAGACCCTGTAGGTAGGCCCTCCTCATCAGTAGCTCTGTGGGCTCCATGGGGCCCTGGCCTTTGTCCCATGCTTCCCTCTCCTCCGCCTCCCTCTCAGCTGCCTCCCTCTCTTCGGCCTCCCTCTTGCAGTAGGAGTAGCGGTGGTTCATGTGCTGGGAGTAGGAGCCTGAGTGAGAGAAGCGCTTGCCACACTTGTCACATTGGTATGGCTTTTCTCCAGAGTGCAGGCGAGAGTGCTCGATGAGGTGGTGCTTATGTTTGAAGGCCTTCTTACAGATCGTGCACTGGTGTGGTCGCTTTCCTGCGGAGACACAGGAGACAGGGGAGAGGAGGTGTTACTACAGTGTTACTATGGTCCCCTTCCCTAGAAACACAGAAAAACACAAAGGGAAAATAAACAGTTATTCAGGAGAACAGGCACGTAGTACACATGTAAAATTAGAGTGAATTTAGTCTGACTTGACACAGAATGTATTGATCACGTTATGTGCATACTGAGTGTAAAAGCATTGATATCATCATTACGGATTTCTTCATTCCCTCCATCATGGTGAAAATTATTATAGGACACAATAATGATAGGAATGAGTAATGTTGTGATGGTACAAATAAATACAAGTACATTTCTCGAATGCATTTTAGAAAACAAAACAAAGCGTTAAAAGTAAACCTCAATGTATGGTTGACAATCTAACTTTAGAGCTAATTTTAGTTGCTGCTAGAAAACACGGCGGGGAGTCAGGTGGAAATAAAACCCCTCAACACTCTATGATGGGCGGGGCCGGCGAGCAGCGAGCTAAGCCAGTGAACTCAGATGTTTCGAACACCAAGCAAGGTGAAACTGAAGCGCAGCCTGGCACCAGTGACAGCGTGTTCTCGTGACATCATAGGTCCAGGTTAAAACGAGTAGGATTAGGCATCCTTCACGTGATGGTGTGACAGTTATATTTTTAGGAGGAGGACCTTCACACCACTAGCCCCCTTTGCCCCTCTTCCCTGTCCCCGCAGCATGCAGCTCCTCACTAAAGGTTTACTGCAACTCAGCAGTGCTACCGGAAATATATTCCCTTCTATTAGACAAAATGGGCCTCTCAAATGCAAGTTCAATCGGCCCATATAATAGCACCCTTCCAAAAGCGCACATCCCACGCTCACATGCACAAACACCTCCCATCCTACGAAAGCCAATACACATAAAGTACACACAGGCGAGCAGCCACGCAACAGAATGCACATACACACACAGACACACACACAGGCGATTCCTATCCTCAGATAGCCTTGGAATGCCTGCGACATCATCCATAGTTGGCATACTTTAAGTGCCCCCCCTCGCCCTCCCCACCTTCCCTACAGTGGGACAAAAATAGAGGAGACAGAGAATTCCTCATGGGGCATTCCATTACAGGATGCTGAAAGAGAGGAGTCCCCAGGAGGAGAGGTCACATCTTTGAAGATCATTTAAAAAATAACCAAACATGCCACACAGGCAATCCTCCTATACGACCTGTCATTCTGTTAAATACCACCAGGGTCAACGCAGTAATTCTCGTCCCTGTCACTGAAGGCACAGTATATATACTGTATTTCCCTGTGTCTTAACATACTAGCGTGATCTTTAAAAAGACAGTCCCTCTTGAAGCAGAACGTTTGTTTCCAAAATGGCCACTGGTCCTGTTACTTCTGGAGACCATATGATGATGTCATTTAGAATGCCTGGAGTCAGAATGACTACCACTATGGTGTCTGTGATGAATGCAATGATGCTCACTTCTACTTTTACTGAATGTTTATGTAACTGCTTTGATATCCAAACAGCCCACTATTCCCAAACCCCAATAAGAAAGGAACACGTTAAAGTTCATGGATCTGAACACATTATAATGGAAAATCATGAAAGACGAGAGGAAAATAACAATTAAGATTGGTGGGGGGAAAAAAATGACGTGATCAAGAAGGGAAAAAAAGAGAGAGATGATGAAATAACAAAAAAAAGAACAGCTTTCAAATGACACAAAACATGGAGGGGGACTGGCACAAAGGTAAAGAGGGAGGTTGGGGTAGAAAACAACTGTCCAAATGTTATATACCTGTGTGTTCATATTTGTGTCTTAGGAGGGAACTGGTCTTCTGGAATGTTTTGTCGCACAAGTCACACGCGTACATACCACTTTCTGTCTTCTTAATCTTCTTCCGGGAGAGGAGGGATTCGTCTGTCAGGTCCTCCAGGCCTGACAGATAGTCCACAGTGCCGTCCAATAGCTCCCCCTATGAGATGAGAGAGGCATATTGTTCAATTGTTTGTAAGTAATCCACACCTGTCACCTAAAACAAAGACACCTTCTGCTCTGAGTTTGATCCCAAGTCTGGACAGGGCTTAGTCGTCGATCCGTACGACCTGTGTAAGACCCTTCTTACTGCCCAGGAGAGGAGACAATAAAAAGGGGAACATATGGGCTTTTTAAGTCTGTGTTGTGGATTTGATGTGTGGAGTGGACACATATACAAAACAGACAGCCACAGTGCAAACTCATCTAATTACAGGAAATTATTTGACAAAAACACAACTTTAACATTATTTTTTTTACTAATCTAAAACATTTAATTTGAGTGTAACTTATCCATTAGATACTAAAGATACTAAATCCATAGATTTAAAAGGGCAAAATGTTTATTGTTAAGCTCTTACTAAAAATTGATTTAGTGAATGGACCTGAAACCACAAAAGGGCTTGCTTACCTGGAAACCTGGTTTCCGTTGGTACTTCCTCGACCTCTGTTGCATTTCAGCGAATGTAGCCGCCCCAGTTGCATAAGTGTAGGCCATGTGGGGCAGGAAGCTCATTGGATCCAGCCCTGGGTATGGCCTCAGGCCTGGGATGCTGGCCTGGGCCTGCATGAAGCTAGGTGGGGGGAATGCTCCATGTGGGGGCAGAGATGTGTACATGTGACCACCACCAAAGGGGTTGATGCCAAAGATGGGGCTGACACTCTTCTCCATCTGGTGTCCACGGTTGCCTCTGTTGTCTCTCTCCGAGCCCAGGAATTCCTTCTTGATGTGGGCCAAGTCCATGGGCTCAGTACCCTGCTCCCGGCTGGAATGGTGGTGGTCACCGTTGCAGTCTGAGACGTAGCCGTTTGGTTCGGACCTCTTTTCTCCCAGTGAGATGCTGTTGCTCATCATGTGTTTTGGCAGAGAAAGGTCCAACGGTGCGTCCCCCCCATGGCCGTCCCCTTCAGAGGCCAGGCTGTTTGGAGTGTACGAGCTGCTCTGGGAGTTTTTAGAAGAAGTGGAGGAGAGATTTAGAGGAGATGGAGTTCTGCTTCTAAGTTGGTTCAAGGGGTCTAGTGGTTTGTCACCCGTCTGCCTGTTTGCTGTAAACTGGTTGGCCTCTGAGTGTCTGTGGAGAGCGTCACGGTCACCGTTGGTGTTGCCACCGTGTAAATCAGCGAGTGCCATGATACGGTCCACGTGTTGCGCTGTGGACATTGGTGACCTGGTTAGCCTGTGGTGCCTGCGCTCCTCTGCACTGCTCCGCTCTGGCGGCGGTGACTGCTTCCTGTGGTTGGCATTGCCGTTGTTGTGTTGTTGTTGTTGCTGCTGATTCTTCCACTGGGAGAACCATTCCTTGACGAACTCCTGCGGAAGGCCGACTGCGATGGAGATCTTCAGCAACTCCTCTGAGTTGGGATCTGTGTTCATGGCGAAGTAGGCCTTGAGCACTGACATGTGGTCCTTGAAGGGGTTGGAGGGGCTGGTGGCGCCCCTCTCTGAAAGAGAGGACAGCAGGGAGGCCTGCTGGTCTGAGGGGAACACTCCCCTGTGGCTGAGAGACACGTCCTCGCTGGGCTGAAGGTGGTTGATCTCCTCGTTCTTCTTACACAGGTAGCGCTCATGCTGGTGCAGTGGGATGGGCCCTGGGAAGGTCTCCTTGCAGAACTGGCAGGAGAACGGCAGGAATGGAACCAGGTGGCTTCCGTGGTGCGACTTGTCCTCACGATCCGTCGAGTGGTTGAGCCTCTCCTTCTTTATGTCCATGTTGATCTGCCTCTTGGAGTCATCGATCAGGCTCTTGGCCTCGTTCACCTTCTCCAGGGTGTAGTCGATGATGCTCTTGGTGGGGCTGCCATGGCCCACCGCCTGGAAGCTGGCACGCGGAGAGGACAAGGCCAGCTTCTGCTCCTCCATCTGAGCCCCCAGCTCCTTCATATAGGCCCTGAGCTTGGAGATCTCCTCCGGGTTCCCATCCATCTTCTGCCGACACACCGTGTTGTCCACAATCTGGAGGACCTTCTGCACCTCGCTCAGGTTGTTCCCCAGGGACCCGTATCCCAGCAGGGGCAGGTCCAACCCCATTCCACCCAGGTGCTGCAGGGGGCTCTGGGATGAGCTGTGGACCCCCAGGGGGCTGCCTCCTCGGCAGGCTCCATTCATATAGCCCCCTGGTCCTCCGACGCCATACTGGGAGGCCATCAGTAGCCGGTAGTCGTTTAAGTCCATTGGCTCTGCCTTGATGTCCAGGTGGCCCTGCTGGTCTTGGAGCCCCATGGGACGGCCGTTCTCCAGCTTGTGGCGGAGCAGAGCCAGGGCGGGGCTTCCCGGGGAGGAGGCGGTGGAGTTAGGGGAGGAGCCAGCCTTGGCGTTGCCTCCTCCATTACTTACTCGTCCATTGACGGAGAACAGACCGACACACTTCTTGCTGCTGATGTGGGAACTGTAGGAGCCGGAGTGGGAGAAGCGCTTCTTGCAGTTGGAGCACTCGTATGGTTTCTCGCCTATAAACCATAAAAAGGTACATGAATCTCAAGTTATTCCATTTTGAATGCTTGCAATTGGCTAGTAGTGAAATAGCTGAAGATTTCTTTCAGTGTGAAAATTTGAATTTCTATTTCTATTCAAGTCTTCTTGAGCTATGGCCTCATCCATATGGCGGAGTTAGTCAGTTATAAAACAGGTCTGAAACAGTGAGCTATTATAAAACAGAATGACTCATTTACTGACAGAGGCCAAAAAGGAACATTATCAATTTTACTCTTATGGCATGAGCCCTCTCTGTCATCTAGCCACAGTCACATGAATACATTTTAAAATGGTGGGCTGATGCCGGCTTGACTCATTTTAGTACCTACCGCTGTGAATGCGAAGATGCTCCTTCAAGTGATGCTTGTATTTGAAGGCTTTTCCACACTCAGTGCATTTGAACTTGCGATTGCCGGCCCCTTCACTCAGCAGCTGGGGCTGTGGAGGAGATAGAAAAGAGAGTTTTCACATCAGTGCCACCTAAACGTGTTGTGTAAGTGTGGGAGTCACAAATGAACCAGGCACTGGGCGAGATTTCAAGGTAGCTGGCCTTGAGAAGGAATGTAATGAATTTGTCGTAGCTTCAACGGTATAACCCTCCGTCACAAACGTTAACTACATCTAACTGCATAAGTATTTTTTAGGGTTTTACATCTGAAATGGTTTAATAAAAATTATGAAGCGTGCAAGGAACTCATAAATCGATTTTGAGAATAGTGTGTGGGTTGAGTTTTTGTGTTCTGTTCAAAGGTAACTGTTTAGTGTAGGTGCATTTCCTGAAATTCAAATGAGTGCAGATAACAAATAAAAACAGCATGTAGAGAGATAAAGCCCCCACAAAGACCTTTATGAGAAAGATGTGGGAGGTTTTCATGGTACAATTTCAATGTCAAAAAAATCCCTTTTCACTAATGCTTGCTGAGGAATCTATATATCGGTGTGTGTTATTGTGTTTGTGTATGTGTGCATGTATGGCAGCAGGTGACATTTCAGGTAAGAGCATGTGATTAGAGTTAGACTACTGAATGTGGCTTGAAGGGGACTACATTGTGAAAATGCTAGCGATCTGAAAAAAATGGGGCCAATGACTGATGTGGTACAACCTGCCTTCATAACCAAATGTGTGAACAATTACCCCATGCTAAAAATAAATTCCCCATTGCACACAGAGGATAAGCAGAGTAGCACAATTCACATGTTTGCACCAATAGCACTCAGTAGCACTCAAATGGAAATCCCTCCACAGTCCGGTGCACTAAGGTAGCCTAGTCATAATGACCTTCCAGAAGAACCTTTCTTTAGCTCTTTTAGCTGGAGAGGAAGTACAGAACTAAACAAACACTTAAAGTCATTTCAGGATTATGATACTCCAGATCACTGGGGGGAATACCATCTGCTCTTATTTAAGCCAGTCTGAAGGGGGGGGGGGGGGGGGGGGGGGTCAGGTGAGGGGGTGGAGGGGGACTCCGGGAGGAAGGAGGGTGCTTATTTAAGGAAATCTGACTATTATCACCACTATAATTGGACAATTGTAATGATTCCACTGCTTATTTGCATGGTTAGTTGTAGGTTCTGTTTTATGACAGAAACAAAGGCCTATACTTTTGGTTTTTTGGTCTTTATGTTTACAAATTGCTGGTTGTAAATGGTTGTACTTGTACTGATTCCCTGGTTAAAATCAAAATACAAAATTAAATACAACTTTATCCATCACACGAATTGGTAAACAACAGGTGTAGACTAACAATGAAAAGCTTACTGATGGGCCCAAACAACGCAGAGAGAAAGACAATAGAGAAATAGAAGACTGAAACACGTATTTAAAAAAAAGTTATATTTAAATACACAATCAGTAACTGTCACACCCTGATCTGGTTCACCTGTCCTTGTGATTGTCTCCAGCCCCCTCCAGGTGTCGCTTATTATCCCCGGTGTATGTATATCTCTGTGTTTCCTGTCTCTCTGCCAGTTCGTCTGGTTTGACAAGACAACCAGTGGTTTTCCTTGCGCCGATCTTCTCCAGTCTCTGTTTGTTTCTAGTCCTCCTGGTTTCAACCCTTGCCTGTCCTGACTCAGAACCCGCCTGCCTGACCACTCTGCGTTCTGACTACCAGCCTGCCTTTCCCCTTGTACTGTTTTGGACTCGGATCTGATTTCTGACCCCTGCCTGGCCTGACCTCGAGACTGCCTATTGTCTGGTGCTGTTTGGACTCTGACCTGATTTATGAACTCTCGCCTGTCCTGACCTCGAGACTGCCTATCGTCTGGTACTGTTTGGACTCCGATCGGGTTTATGAACTCTCGCCTGTCCTGACCTCGAGACTGCCTATCGTCTGGTACTGTTTGGACTCCGACCTGGTTTATGAACTCTCGCCTGTCCTGACCTCGAGACTGCCTATCGTCTGGTACTGTTTGGACTCCGACCTGGTTTATGAACTCTCGCCTGTCCTGACCTCGAGCCTGCCTATCGTCTGGTACTGTTTGGACTCTGACCTGGTTTATGAACTCTCACCTGTCCTGACCTCGAGACTGCCTATCGTCTGGTACTGTTTGGACTCTGACCTGGTTTATGAACTCTCACCTGTCCCCGACCTGCCTTTGCCTACTCCCTTTGTTATAATAAATATCGTAGCTCTGCCATCTGCCTCGTGTTTGCATTTGGGTCTCGCCTTGTGCCCTTATAGTAACGATTACTAGGCTATATACACGGGGTACCAGTACCAAGTCGACGGCAGGGGTACGAGGTAATTGAGGTAGACATGTACAAATAACTAGGAATAAAGTGACAGTGCTGCTACTGTTTATTATCTATCTATAAAACTGGTACTTAATCAACGCCATGCTCAGTGAAAGAACTGCGTATTGAACCATAGGAAATGGTCCAAATCTCTGCTACTATGTATGAGTGCTCATTTCTAATCAAATCTGGTCCACTTCTAGCAACAGCTGATGTAAAAAGTCAGATGGCCTGAGGAAGGCAATATGCTAGCACATCCCACGCAGGCCTCACTAAAGAAAGACGCAACACAATGCAGCTGTGAACAAGCTGTGTGGGGGTCTGAGGCAGTGTGGGGGTCTGAAGCAGTGTGGGGGTCTGAAGCTGTGTGGGGGTCTGATGAAGTGTGGGGGTCTGATGTAGTGTGGGGGTCTGATGTAGTGTGGGGGTCTGAAGCAGTGTGGGGTCTGAAGCAGTGTGGGGGTCTGAAGCTGTGTGGGGGTCTGAAGCCGTGTGGGGGTCTGAAGCTGTGTGGGGGTCTGAAGCCGTGTGGGGGTCTGAAGCTGTGTGGGGGTCTGAAGCTGTGTGGGGGTCTGAAGCCGTGTGGGGGTCTGAAGCTGTGTGGGGGCCTGAAGCTGTGTGGGGTTCTGAAGTAACTTGTTTAATGTGAGAGGAGTAGAGGATGACAGGAAGAGGAAAGGAGAATACTAATTCACTCAAGAGAATATGATTCTTCATGCAGAAGAAAAGAGCATCCAGTCACCATGAGGAAGCCATTAAAGCCATTATAATTAACACAAATCTTAAAAGGAAAAATAAATGAGTAAAGGGCAGTGACCTAAAATGATACCGTGTGTTTCACCCAGATCGTTGATCGACCCACACAACGACACAACAGTGTGAAGGAGATGAGATGAGGAAAGAAAATAGTAAAAGAAAAACAGAAAAACATCACCCCCCCCGTCTGTCTGTCTGTCTGCCTGTCTGTCTGCCGGCCTGTCTGTCTGTCTGTCTGCCGGCCTGTCTGCCTGTCGGTCGGTCGGTCGGTCTGCCTGCCTGTCTGTCTGTCTGTCTGTCTGTCTGTCTATCTGCCTGTCTGCCGGCCTGTCTGCCTGTCTGCCGGCCTGTCTGCCTGTCTGTCTGCCTGTCGGTCGGTCGGTCTGCCTGCCTGCCTGCCTGCCTGCCTGCCTGCCTGTCTGTCTGTCTGTCTGTCTGTCTGTCTGTCTGTCTGCCTGCCTGCCTGCCTGCCTGCCTGTCTGTCTTACCTGATCGATCCCTGGCTTGTGCATGGCCATATGTCTCTCCAGCAGTGTTCGGTGTGAGAAGGTCTCGCTGCACAGTGGGCAGGGTATGCTCTCCTCATTCTTCTCATGGCGGTACTTGATGTGCTCCTTGAGCGATGTCAGCCGCTTGTAACCCCGGTCGCAGTAAGGACAGGTCAACAGTTGGGTGAAAGCATCTGGAGTCCCAGGTGACAGTTCTGTATAGGGGAAAGGAGGAGGCGTTGTCATAAGGTCAGCCAGTAGACCTTGATGGGCAGTATGCCCAGGTTGTAAACAGAGGAAGTGCAACAAGCAACATGATTATCTCTGCTTCACAAAGACTCTATGTAAAGTCACCATCAGCTTACACTTGAACATAGACTACCCATAAAAGTCCGTCAGTAACACTATTGGGGACAAAGGCACAGGGTGGAAGGCCTTTAATGCAGCTTCTGAGACTGCAAATAATCAGAGATTAACTGTCAAATGGATTTTATGGATTCTCACCGTTTTCGTTTTCGTCTTGCCCAATGGTTTCGGGAGTTCCGAGCCGTGTCACTTCCTCTGGGGCTTCTGGGTAAATTATGGCGGTGTCGCCACGCTGGAGGTATTCAGCGATGCTGGCCGAGAGGCCGTCACTCTCCTCCAGTTTACTACACTTAGTGAAGTAGTCGTCAAGCTCTGACACCCCATCCATTCCATTAACTGTATAAGATGAGGAGGAGGATGGAGAGGAGGAGGAGGAGGAGAGGGGGAGGAGGAGGAGGAGGAGAGGGGGAGGAGGAGGAGGGGGAGGAGGAGGAGATGAGGATGGAGAGGGGGAGGAGGGGGAGGAGGAGGAGATGAGGATGGAGAGGGGGGAGGAGGAGATGGGGAGGAGGAGGAGAGGGGGAGGAGGAGGAGAGGAGGAGGAGGATGGAGAGGGGGAGGAGGATGGAGAGGGGGAGGAGGAGGAGATGAGGAGGAGGATATGAGAGGAGGAGGAGGAGGAGGAGGAGAGGGGGAGTTAGAGTAGAAGAGAGAGGAAGACAAATGAGAACATGAGAACATTGGTCAGTCTCCATTCTCCTTCCCCCATTTTGAGATGTGCTGCACAGCTACATTATATTGGCCACACAGGGAAACAGACTGGTCTCTAAATGTGATGAAGGACACTGGGGGAGGGAAGCATTAAGCCACTACTTAGAGGGGAGTATACATTTAAGTTACCGTTAATGATGCCATGTAATGGCCCCGACAAAGAAAAATAAGAGATAATTTCATCATTAAGTGATGTTCACAACCCATTTTAAAGCTTTTAGACATTTTAACTTAAATATTTCCTAGTGTAACAGGTAATTGGTTAAAGTTGCAATTAGATTTTCTGGTTTACAGATCTCACTTAGAATTCTCTCTCTACATAATTTAAAGCAGAGATTTGATTATGAGTAAGAAGATGTGAGGCTATATCTGCCAAACAGTCAGTGTAGGTGTAATGGTACATCAGGTGTCTAATTTATTCATCAGCTTATTTAACAAATCAGGGCAGTTAGTGTGGCTACATTTATTTGTCTTAGGATCAATACTGTTTGCTATTGGCTTATGTGTTGTGTGCAGCTGTGACACAGATACTGTGTATATTTTTGTTGTTGAAAATATCCTTAAAACGAAGGACACTGAACTGTCCCCAAGAGGCTTGGATCCCTTGAAGTTACTTTAGGCAAGATTGTGTTGATAAAATTGCTTAACTGCAAAGACATTGTGATTCACTGCCAGGACAAACTACAATTTTAAACCAATTTGAAAGTACATGAATCAAACAAATGAGATTTAGGTCAAAATTCAATTTTGTAGCTAGATGTGATTTGTGCTGCACTCTCACTCAACCTGCAAATGTTTGCTTTGCATTATCTCTCGTGGCCCTTGACTGTGTGTATGTGTTTCCTATTAGGTATATCACCTGCTGCAAGGGGTTATAATCATGTCTCTTCCTAGTGTGTTATTTATATATATTTCTTTATTTTAGGGGGTAGATCAGTTTTAATATTGCAGATAGATTGTAGCTTCGATCAATGTATGTGTCTGCATCATTTCCAATCCCCCATATATTTTTTTGCAAATATATATATGGGGCTCCTGAGTGGCACAGCGGTCTAAGGCAATGCATCTCAGTGCCAGAGGCGTCACTACAGTCCCTGGTTCAATTGCAGGCTGTATCACAACCGGCCATGATTGGGAATCTCATAGAGCAGCACACATTTGCCCAGCGTCGTTAGGATTTGGCCGGGGTAGGCCGTCATTGTAAATAAGAATTTATTTTTAACTGACTTCCCTAGTTAAATAAAAGTTCAATAAAGAGGGAGGAAGTCACCTGGACCACTTCCTACAGAGTGAAGAGACCCCTCTGGCCCCAAGGGATCATATTCATCCTTCCTTTCATCTATGAAGGAGAGGAGAAAAGGGCTCAAAATCAGACAATCAACTGTGGCTAACACAGCACTCAATAAACTGAAGTATGACCATGGTTTAACACACGAGGCAAAGTCAACTAGAATGCACATGCTACCCTGACAATTCAGTACCTCTCTCCATTCAGCCACGGCTTGTAATATGAATGTATGTTCCTGATAATGAGGGACAGGCAGGCGAGGGGTGTACATATACTGTGCCCATTGTGTTTGTTCCTCCTGGCCCCAGTCATGTGATTCCTCAACAGGAGTCACAAGAATCTTTCCCTCTTCAAAGGAGGGATATACAACACCCCTGCAGCAGGGGGGGAGGGGGGAACAGTCAGATTTTCTCCCCCCTCTTTCACTTACAGCAGGTTACTTTTCAAAACGTCCTTCCTCATGAGCAATGTGTCATACAGGAACCTGATGCTGTGCCTTTTTATACCAAAATAGTCTTGCTATGAGTCAAATGAGTCACAAGGTACTATGCACAACCTATTGAGAACATGTCAACATAGGATCAATGTTTATAGTCGATTGGCAGCTACCTTCAACAAAGGTAGAATGTATGGGAATTAGCAGGTAGCTATCCTACTTCAATTTCTAAATATTGTGGATGAAAACTATTTTCTTTCTCATAATTCCAAGATGAAATGTAATCAAGAAGCGAGGTCTCACACTTCTCCCCACAAAATGTTTCGCCCCAGCACCACGCAGATAAAATGGTGGTGCTGCATGTTTCAGAGAACAACTGCAAAAATGCATGCCTCTCCTGATGGGGAAAGCAAGTGTTGCTTCCCTTTGCCTCAACTTCAGAATCACTGCCAGACTTTACAGAATGAGTTTCATTCAGCCAACATGGGGCTTTTTGTGGGTTCCAGGCCTCAGAGTAAGGACAAAGACATGTGAGTCACGCCCTGTGTCTGTCGTAGAATCTAGACACTGTTCTCAAGTTTCATTCTATTTTCAGTAGGCCCCTCCTTCACTACACTTACAGTACTACTTGCACTGTATATGAAATCTGAAATATAAAATGGAGGCTCTTTGTGTTTTTCACTCAGTCGTCTTTTTTTCCCTAGAGAGGCAGAGGCAAGATGGTGTGTACAGTAAATGAGCATTTCTGTTATTTTTTGTGGTAAATCTTGATTCGATCCTTTGTGCATTCTCGATGTGACTCAGTACCTTGAAGTGACACCCGAGTCTTTTACATCTGTTACCTGAGTGAAATGAATATAACAAATATGTGGGTTGTCTATCTCTCATCTTTCATCAGTTTACATATAAATGTCAAATGCCAGTTGAATTCAAATCAAATCATTCAGCAAATAGCTAGGTTAGCATTAGCTATAATGGACTGTAGCAGATGTGCTAATCTGGCATTGATTTATTTTTACAGCTTTCTTATAATGATCATGATAATAATGATTCTATACACATATGCTCCCCATATCAAGGCTCTTTTCATTTACATTTCGTTTTTGGACCGGGTTCAAATTTTCTAAAACTATTTCCCAGTCCCTCATATTTCCCAATTCAGCAGGGCAGCTCGCCACCAAGTCATTAACAGAGACGGATAGTCAACGCAGGTCCATTTAAAAAATAAAAAACTGTGTGTCTCACATGAGTTTTTCTCTGCACCCTGTATCTTTCAGGCGGCCACAGAATGGTGGGCCTATTAAGCATGTAAATGGACGTCATGAAGCTCCGAATTTCATTTAGGGATGTTAATGAGTCCTGCAAAAGCCTGGCTCCCTCTTTCACGATCCCGTTGGGCTTCTAATTAAAAGTATTTGTCTTTGTGGCCCTGGCGACACCAGTTGTCCTGTCACTGATGCAGATGAGTTGGAAGGAGAGGGGGGAATGGAGAGGGAGCAAAAGAGAAAGAGGGAGAGGGTGGGTTGACAGGTTTCGCATGCGCTACTTGCTTATCATTGGTAGCTCTGCCTGTATGCGGGAGTTAGAGGCTCCGTTGGTCACAGCTCACTAAACTGAGTCTAATTATAAGAGTTACAATTATGGGTCAATAAGAATGAAAGGCTGGCTGTTTCACAGCGCTTCATATATTGAACTAAAATATTGTGACATTCTCCTCTGTCGAGACCTTGAGAATATTGAACTGTTTGGAGTTGACTTTATTCCTCTGAATGTATGTGAAACCAATGAGGAGACAATGCTTTTACAGAGCCAAGACAACAGAGAGAGAAACATTGATGAGACAGTGCTTTAATAAAACCAAGACAAAAGAGAGAAGGAGAGCAAAGAGGGGACAGAGAACGGTCAGAGGTCAGAGGTGCTAGAGGGTGTGAACAGTCATACAGAGATGAGTATGGGAGCGAGGGAGGTGGTTTTGCGATGTGAGCCTGTAAAGCAGCTAAAGTGCTGACTGTATTTCAGCAGCAACACGTCTCACTAGAATAGAACACTGTGTTAATCTTTACAATCTCCTGTCAACCTCACAGAGATCCGGAAATTGAAAAAATAGACAGAGTAGAGAACAAAGCCATTTCCCAGGCTCCAACTATTTTAGCAGAAACTGAAGAGGTGAATATACTGTATTATTATGAGTTCTGTAATTGATATACATAAGTGAGGCGTGTTGATTGATTTACTGTCAAAGCACTTTGTAAAAAAGGCTGATGTAAAAAAAGGGTTATATAAATGCATTGGATTGATATAGGCTACTGATTTATATTGTGCAGGTGTTGACCTGATCAGATCACTCACCAGTCCCATTGAGGTGTCTGTGTTGGTTGTCTCCCAGGCGGCAGGCGTGGTGGTGGCTCTGCCGCCCGTCCCCGCCCTCTGATCTCTCTGTTCCACCCCTGTAGGACAGCAGGGCGTAGCCCACCCTGGGTGATGCCTCCAGGTTAGGCACGCTGCCTCCGGCAGGGATACCACCCTCCTCCCCATTGGTCAGGCCATTCTCCTCTGAGAGCAGCTTCTTGTCATCCTCACCTGTCTCAGAGCTCATCTCCACCACATTCTCATATGTCAGCACTGCAAGACACAAACAAAGAGACCCTGTTAGGTTTCTAAAACAACATCCGCCTAACTCGGTTCTGATGGTAGGAAGGAGAAAGTCGCATTCCTGCTTTGAATAGTTTGGGGAGCTTTTTATACAGACCAGACAACCTAGGAACCAAATGGACAGCTTATAATATTACACCTTGAGAAAAATGTGATTCAGGCTGAACTCAAGGGCCTTCACGGTAACCTAGTAATATGTCCACTTTGGTGTAGATGAAAAATACTCTGATAAAGGTGCATGAGAAAAGCAGACATAGGCCCAAAAGAAAGGTGGGGGAGGTGGGAACAAATAATATAACAAAATGTAAAAGCCATGACATCATGGGAACTAGGCGCAGGAAAAGGGGCCCTCAGGGATAGAAAATAGAGCACAATTTTCAGGTTCATTTTGAGTTCTGTGTATGCCTAATAAAGCAATATTTCGCAAAGCTTTCATGCACGTTATCTCTGGAGGGCGCTGCCAACTCCAGATAGCGAATGGGAAGTGGCTTAAAATGATGTGTTTTTGAAGTCAATTGCTTGTTTGGGGATGTTATTTGGTTCCCCTCAACAGTTTTTGGAAACCATAAACCTTTACATCCCAACGGCATACCATTCCCGCACACGTTCCCATGGAAGAGAATAAAAAAATATGTTTTTTTTTCTTCACTTTTCCCCTTTGGGTACATGGAGATTAGGCATTGCATATCTGTTCATAATATGATCTTTGTCTGACTGTATGGTTCGGCACTTGCCTCCTGGACAACTGCACAACAGGTGCAAATGAAAAAGGGTAAGCACGGTGGGGTGGGCTGAAATCTGCTGACCCGGGCTGAATTCCAAGAGCAGCGGAGGGGGGGTATAGGGCGTGGGACAAAACCCTCTTTAATAAGAGGTGTGACCACTAGGATTTAAGGGAAGTTCAGACAGGGTAATGCCCTCTCCGATCAAAAAATAAAAGAAAGAGAGATGGAGAGAAAGAAAAGGCTGAAAAGTGAGACGTGAAAACACGTTGTGTGGTCTAGGTATATGTTGGATATAATATGATTTCATTGAACAGCTTAACCTCGCGCTCACCCTCTCACACCCTCCCCTCTTTAGTCCCACCACTACAGCAACCGCAGTGGATTTGCCTTTTCGCTGAATTCAATATATGACCCTTTTTTTTTAAATGTATTCTGAGCTAAGAGCAGTTTGGGAAAGACCAGTGAAAAGACCAGCTAGCATCCTATCCACTTAAGAAATTGTGTTTTTGCCATCTAAACTTGAGAGTGTTATGATGCCACAGAAAAGATGTAGGCACATTTCCTTTAGGAAAGGATATTATTCAACTCATTTCTTCCTGGAAAAAGAGAGAGAAAGATGCATGCTTCCCATTCCTAGAATAACTCACCGGCCAACAATGATAAATGTTTGCGGGGAAAAACACGAAGACGACTGTTTGTTTGTTACTTTACTTATGTTGCTCAGATACTTGGCCAGTGTGTGGCTGTTTTGTATCTGTGTTGCGGTGGGCGGTAGGCGAACGAAGAAAATTCAGTAACCTCCCAAACAAAAGCAATTCATTGAACTGTTTGTCTCCATGGTCACATGGTCTAGTAGTGTGGCAGATGTTACAGGACTAAAGAATACAGAGCCGGGTTCCTCTCTAGGTTTCTTCCTAGGTTCTGGCCTTTCTAAGGAGTTTTTCCTAGCCATGTGCTTCTACATCTGCATTGCTTGCTGTTTGGAGTTTTAGGCTGGGTTTCTGTATAGCACTTGGTGAAAAGGGCTTTATAAATACATTTGATGGATTGATACAGGCTGGGATCTCAGTTGCTGTGTGTCTCTAAATCAAGAGTTCTGGTTGGAAATGATTTTAGACATGCTACCCATACGTACAAGCTGCCATTACTCTTGATGGTAGTTAGCAAACCATTTTCTGTAGGTTTGAGTTAGGATTAAGCAAGTTATAACAACTCTGCCACAGAGAGAGCCAGGGAGTGAGTGTGCTTTGTCTCCGGTGACATATTTGATGGAGTGCCACCCTTCGCTCCGTCTTGTCACACCTCCATTGTGTGTGGAACGCCGCCGTTCCGACCTGCTGAACTCACAGAGAACCATTGTCTCCGCCCGTCACCTATCCATCGATCGATTCATTGTGCTCATTCAAGGATCCCGAAACAAAGCAGCAACAACGCTTGCTATTTTCATCAGACCGCTCTCTCTCTCTGCCTCTCCCGCTCTCTGTCCCTCTCTCACCGCCTCTCTCTCGCTCCCTCTGCTGCTCTCTCTCCCTCTCTCTCTCTGCTGCTCTCTCTCCCTCACTCTCTGCTACTCTCTCCCCCTCTCTCTCTCTGCTTCTCTCTCTCTATTTTCTCTCCATCTCTCTCCCTCTCTGTGTCTGCCTCTCACTCTCCCTCTCTTACTCAGCTCCCCTGAATGAGACATGAGCTCCGAGTCAAACTTTTGGGGGTCTCTAAATAATCTTAATTTAACCATTCACCTATTTCTTTAAAAGGAAGTGGTTATTTTGAAAATAAAAGCACCCCCGCCTCTCTATAATGGTTTAACCCATTTATTTATACATGGCTGCACAAACCGTCTCGCTGTCCATGAATGGTGCAAATTCTATAGAGGAGGCGCTGTCCACTCAGTAGTGCTGAATTTCAGCCTTAACTGAGCTCCCTTAAAAGCATAGATTTTCCAAAATAGCCTATTAGTTTAATCCAATTCATTAGATTTATCCGTTATTTTATCATTGTTTGCTTTTCTCAGTCAGCTGTTTTTCAGGTGTGTGTGGATATTGGTGTTCTCTATGGCCACAAGAAGTCAACCATCTATTTAACTTTATTATTTTCTATCAAAACGTGTTTTCTTTCCTGGATCAGCTGATGATGGTCGACAATATCACTAAACAACCAGACATCAACTCGCATCCAATCCATCCAGCTAGATTTTCGAGTTCCCAGTTGTTTTGTTACACGAGATAAGCAGTTTTTTCTGAAACCTGTGTGTGTTCATATTGTGTAAAATTGCCTCGGCTGAGATGGTAGGCTACCAGCAGTGGTGCAAGCCTAGTGGAGGGTAAATACAGATAAACGCTGATTACCCACTTTTTTCAGAAATTTGCATTGAAAGTATAGTACATTTCTTTCACCACGACCTGCAATCAGAGTTTAGCCTCTTTATTTAACACACTAGGCTAGATCACTGGCTACAAGTAGGCCTATTTAAAGTTCATGGTAATACACACTGTAGCCTAGGCTAGTAAATGAACTGTGTGTTAGGGTGACTGACCATGACGTTTTTTCCTGTGACACTTCCGGCCTCAATTTCATGTGTTCCGACTACAAAGACAGTCAATTTGTCAGCAAGACGCAATCACCGAACGTCATTAGGAACACTTTCTGGTGTTTTGTTAACAGATGTCCATTTACATTAATCAAATGTCGCAAGAGCACACGCAGTGCACTGTTTGGATGCTGGAGTTATTTCGGAGTGGATGAACATGCACAGGTAGCTTACATTTTTTAAGTGATTTTTTTTGACAGTCAGATAATATAAGGTCATTCATTTCTACTGTCACGTGACATCTTTACTATTTGTCCCATAAAAAAAGAGACCCTCCCCCGTTAGCAGCGTTCCAAGCCGTGCTGTGTTGGCTGTCACAGACACACCTACGCCTGCTAACAGTTCCATCTGAAAATGATCACTGAGTCTCCAACAGAGTATCAGGTTCATGTTGCTGTCCGAATCATCTCTTGTATTTATCTCAACTCAAACATTATTTCCCCTTGCTTCCAGCCTATCATTTAGTTTGGTACAGTAGGGGGTTAATATAAGCCTAGCATTTAGTTTGGTACAGCATGGGGTTAATATAAGCCTAGCATTTAGTTTGGTACAGTAGGGGGTTAATATAAGCCTAGCATTTAGTTTGGTACAGCATGGGGTTAATATAAGCCTAGCATTTAGTTTGGTACAGTAGGGGGTTAATATTAGCCTAGCATTTAGTTTGGTACAGCATGGGGTTAATATAAGCCTAGCATTTAGTTTGGTACAGTAGGGGGTTAATATAAGCCTAGCATTTAGTTTGGTACAGTAGGGGGTTAATATAAGCCTAGCATTTAGTTTGGTACAGCATGGGGTTAATATAAGCCTAGCATTTAGTTTGGTACAGCATGGGGTTAATATAAGCCTAGCATTTAGTTTGGTACAGCAGGGGGTTCATATAAGTTCTAATATGTTCTGCGTCTGAACTCAGAAACAATGTTTCACTTTAGAATAGTGATCTCTGTAATAAGTTAGTACCGTACATAGAGTGAACAGTGCCCAGACAAAGGCAACTTTTTTTTGAGCAAGTCAAAATCACGCATCAACGTCAATTATCATGGACATATCCAAGTAAAAATCCCAATTGAATGAAAGCTCTAACAAACAAAAAATGCAGCTAGGTTCATTGTTTGACGTGACTGAGTTAGCTGAGTTAGCTAGCTAGTGACACGAACATTAGATGTCCAGCCTGCATAGCAACCAATTTGTTTAGAATGGACGACCTGACCTGTTGCATAGCAACTATGCAACAAGAATTAATGACTGGCTCGCGTCTGTAGCAACATGACCAAAATAACTAACAACCAGATTTTGGTCCGGACTATATTTTCTGGTGGAAGAATAAAATTGTATGAATGTACTTATCAAATTAACGTTTTAATGAAAATATATAATTCAATGTTTAAAAAAAAAAAACATGTCAGGCTGAACAACGCCATTTACCTGTGACTGTATTCATGATACAGCACAGCCTCTTGTGGCTTATTTAAGCAATGAGGCATGATGGCATGTGGTGTATGGCCAATATACCATGGCTAAGGGCTGTTCCTATGCGTGATGCGTCACGGAGTGCCTGGACACAGCCCTTAGCTGTGGTATATTGGCCATACACCACAAACCCCCGAGGTGCCTTATTGCTATTATAAACTGGTTATCAAAGTAATTAGAGCAGTAAAAATAAATGTTTTGTCATACCCATGGTATACGGTCGGATTTACAATGGCTGTCAGCCAATCAGTATTCAGGGCTCTAACCACCTAGTTTAAAATACTTAAATAAACCCCATCATAATTTGAATACAGTACAAATCCACTAAATCCTATGAAACAGACATCCCAGTATCAAGACTATTAGCTACAACTGTTTGTTTCAATATGAGCTAAATGCCTTTGAGGAGCATGTAAATGTGCTAACTAACAGGTGCATACCATACCTGTCACATATCATATTAATTCCGTAAAAGATAACCCTGTCCACATCATCGCCTGTCCCACAGCGCGTCCTCAGGCTCTGCAGAGACCACACCTGCCCTCTCCTCTCCTGAGGGAGGCTTCCTTCCTCGTCGTCCATTTTAAACAGCCCCGCAGTTCAAAAGACAAATCAGACAGAGCCCTTGCATATGCCATGAGGCGCTAGTATCTACTCCATACAGTCTCTTTCTCTCTATCTCTCTTCCTTTCTCTGTGCGGCTCTTCCATGAAAAAAGCCATATTTGATATGTATTTGATATGATCATAAAAATAAATAGACATGTTTCAGGTCTACTGCTGGCTCCAGGTGATCCGCACGCTCTCCTGTCTCTCCTGTCTGCCGCTACCACTGCCTGGATAATGAGAGATGAGGTGGAAGCTACCGGAGGAAAACTGCTCTCTCTGTTCTACCTCTCTCTCTTTTCTCTCTCTCTCTCTCCCTCTGCCTGTGAGCGGTGCAGATCACCTGAGCGAACAACTGGAGGGGAAAGGGGAGGGGAAGGTGGAGGGGCAGGTGAGGGGGAGAGGGAGGGGGAGGGGGATGGGGAGGGGCAGGTGAGGGGGAGAGGGAGGGGGAGGGGAAGGTGGAGGGGCAGGTGAGGGGGAGAGGGAGGAGGAGGTAAGGGGGAAGGTGGAGGGGCAGGTGAGGGGGAGGGGCGGGGCGGGGAGGGGGAGGGGGGGTGGAGGGGGAAGTAAGGGGGAAGGTGGAGGGGCAGGTGAGGGGGAGGGGTGGGGAGGGGGAGAGGGAGGGGGAGGGGGAGGTGGAGGGGCAGGTGAGGGGGAGGGGCGGGGCGGGGAGGGGGGAAGGTGACGGGGAGGGGGAGGGGAGTGAGTAGGTCAGGAAGCGTGGTCTGAACACTGTGGAAATGAGGTGTCTGCCTTAGCTACTGCAGGCTGAAAGTGGTCCAACATCCATCTAATGATAATCCCAGGCAGACAGGTAGGGATTTTCCACACACAGGGAGGTGGGAAATAAAGGTGTAATATTATTTCCTGAGAATGTTACATGGAAATAGCCTACAGTATGAATGATTTGCCATAATACCGTAACTACACTCAGGGAAGTGAAATGTAGATGTTTCCCATACAGTAGCTGTTGCATTGTTTATCAGCTCGCAAAGTAGGCAGGAGGCTTTACGAGATGTGTGGTGTGTGTGTGTGTGTGTGTGTGTGTGTGTGTGTGTGTGTGTGTGTGTGTGTGTGTGTGTGTGTGTGTGTGTGTGTGTGTGTGTGTGTGAACGTCAGGGGTATAACAGGCAGGAGGAATGGGGTGGTTCCACTGTGCCAGTGCCTGCCGTGAGGCAGAAACAGTAGCCTGCCTCTAATTGAATTAAACTCCCATTTATCTAGGGGGTCCTAAGCCGGAATTTATCTAGGGGGTCCTGAGCTGGAATTTATCTACGGGTCCTGAGCTGGAATTTATCTAGGGGGTCCTGAGCTGGAATTTATCTAGGGGGTCCTGACTTGGAGAAAAGGAGAGAGAAATAAGAAAGAGAGAGCAAGAGAAAGATTTACTCCGGCACCCAGACGGCCCACCTTTCCCCTTACTCCCTCCCTGCTTTTCTCCCTCCCTGCTTTACTCTCTCCCTCCTTTCCTCCCTCCTTCCTTTCCTCCCTCCTTCCTTTCCTCTCTTCTTCCTTTACTCCCTCCTTCCTTTACTCCCTCCTTCCTTTCCTCCCTCCCTCATTTCCTACCTCTCTCCTTTCCTCTCTCCCTCCTTTCCTCCCTCCTTTCTTTACTCCCTCGTTCCTTTCCTCCCTCCCTCCCTCCTTTCCTCCCTCCTTCCTTTACTCCCTCCTTGCTTTATTCTCTCCCTCCTTTCCTCCCTCCCTCCTTTCCTCCCTCCTTCCTCTCTTCTATTCCTCCTTTCCTCCCTCCTTCCTTTCCTCACTCCTTCCTTTCCCCCCTCGCTCATTTCCTCTCTCCCTACTTTCCTCCCTCCTTCCTTTACTCCTTCCTTGCTTTACTCCCTCCCTCCCTCCTTTCCTCTCTCCTTCCTTCCTTTCCTATCTCCTTCCCTCCTTTCCTCTTTCCTTGCCTCTCCTCTTTCCCTCCTTTCCTCTCTCCCGCCCTCGTTTCCTCCCTCCCGTTACGCAGCCATCTGTGGCCTGCCTGAGCACATGTCAATCCTCTAGAGAAATGTTCAAGGCCCCTACCGGCCCCCTACCATCTCCCTACAAGCTCCCTACCGGATCCCTACCGGATCCATACCGGCCCCCTCACACACACTTACACAAACAGTTTTAGACATACATAGCGTACACACAAAAAGCCAAATAGTCTTCCTTTGCATAGCCTATTCACAAGACTGGAGGAAGTTAAAGATAGAAAACTCTGAAAATGGTTCCTTCACATGGTGGCTGAAGGAAAGCCAAAGCCTTTAGAAACAAAGGCCAAATCAGACAGAAGGGTGATGTCCTCACACGGAAAGGATTACAAGAAAAACACAAAGGAGTGACTGATGATCAACCCACATGAGCAGATGAAAGAGAAAATAAGAGGCAGAGTACAGAGTACTGAGTACAGAGGGAGGATTTAGTTTAATCATTCTGTAGAGTCATGGACTACTGTAGATAGATATTTAGTCCTGTTTGGAGTGAACACGGGTCAATTAATATGTAAATGTAGGAGCAGTTGTGTAGTAGTCAGCCTGTGTGATTCTATCTGGCCGGTCCGTCTCTAGCTGTATAGAACTGTTACAGCACCACAAACACACACAAACACATCACAGTCTTTTCTCAGAACAAACAACGCTACCGGTTACAAACCTGGACTGAAACTAATGTCCTGTGAAAGGCAGCCATTCTGCACATATACATTACACCGTTGGGCCTTTAAACAATTCCTTTGTTCTGTAATAAACTGCCAAAATAACTGCCACGATCAATTTGGGCTTTTCATTTGCTCTGTGATGTTGACCTGAATTCACTTAACTAAATGGATTTTGCTCTTGGCTGCAGGTTAGCCATCGATTTCACGCTAATGCTATTTTTAGTATGACGATGAGGTGCTCCATATTTTGCATTGATTTCAGCTGAAAAACAAACCCAATAGGACAAATTATCCTTGTTTTGAGTGCATCTATATATTAAATCGAGCCCAGACTCTCTCTCTCTAAATCTATGAATCTATCTCTCACTATATATATATATATACAGTACATTAGACCAGTGGAAATCTGTCCTTTGGTCTGTTGAGTTCAAATTTGAGATTGTTGGTTCCAACCGCAGTGTCTTTGTGAGATGCAGAGTAGGTGAACGGATGATCTCTGCAAATGTGGTTCCCACCGTGAAGCAAGGAGGAGGAGGTGTGATGGGGTGGGGGTGCTTTGCTGGTGACATTGTCTGTGATTTATTTAGAATTCAAGGCACACTGACCCAGCATGGCTACCATCGCATTCTGCAGTGATACACCATCCCATCTGGTTTGCGCTTCATTGGACCATCATTTGTTTTTCAACAGGACAATGACACAAAACACACCTCCAGGCAGTGTAAGGGCTATTTGACCAAGAATGAGAGTGATGGAGTGCTACTTCAGATGACCTGGCCTCCACAATCACCCAACCTCAACCCAATTGAGATGGTTTGGGATGAGTTAGACCGCAGAGTGAAGAAAAAGCAGCCAACAAGTGCTCAGCATATGTGGGAACTCCTTCAAGACTGTTGGAAAAGCATTATTCATGAAGCTGGTTGAGAGAATGCAAAGAGTGTGAAAAGCTGTCATCAAGGAAAAGGGTGGTTACTTTGAAGTATGTAAAATATACTTTGAAGAATCTAATGTATAAATATATTTTGATTTGTTTAAAAAAAAATGCTTCCTACATGATTCTGTATGTGGTATTTCATAGTTGTGATGTCTTCACTGTCATTCTACAATGTAGAAAATAGTACAAATAAAGAAAAACCCATGAATGTGTAGCTGTTCCAAACTTTTGACTGGTACTGTATATATCTAGATTGTGACTTGTTACTTGTTCTTATACTGAGGCTAAATGTGATTTTCACCTTTGTGGTGCAGATGGCACCAGAAGGGGACATTAGGAGAGTTTTAAACCATGTTTCACAATCAGAAAAACAGGTTGCTCATGACATTTCCAGGCGGAGGAAGGAGGAGTGGTAATTCTGCCTGATCTGATTGGCATGTTAAAACAAGGCCCTGCTGTCAGAGTGGCAAGTCACGACAAAATAACACACATAGTAGCCATCGCTCTGCTCTGCTCTGCTCTGCTATCTATTTAGGTAGTCTTGTTTGTGCAAAGTTTAAATCTCACAGAGACTCGTAAATATTGAGGAGCTGTTTCATTTATCATGACCTTTTTGGATTGTTGGAGCTGCAGTTAAATCCTACACAAGAGCAATATTTTCACAAACCCTGGAAATTATGTTTGTTATCTCTCCTTTTATATTATTTGTAGCCTAATAAGAGACCTATCCCTTCCACTCTCTCTTCTCACACACACACACACACACACACACACACACACACACACACACACACACACACACACACACACACACACACTCACACACACACACACACACACACACACACACACACACACACACACACACACACACACAGAGGAAGCTGGAGACAGCAGCAATGCGTGTCTAACTTTGTGTTGCAGGTTGGGGTGACGGTCTGTGCCTGGTTGGTCCTGCTGTCCTCTCTCCTGCTGGGCCTCTGTTCAGACTCCACTTCTTCCCTGCCATCATCAATTGCAATCAATCGATCAAATGTATTTATAAAGCCCTTTTTCTTTTTTTACATCAGACAATAACTGTTATGGGGAGCTTTGTTGATCACACTCACGGGGTGTGTGTGTGTGTGTGTGTGTGTGTGTGTGTGTGTGTGTGTGTGTGTGTGTGTGTGTGTGTGTGTTTATTGGTGTGTGTGTTTATTGGTGAGACACTAGAGTGGAAAATAAATGACCTGGGCTAGATATATGCACATTTGGATGAATACATGTAATCAGTGTGAAATGAATTCATCTGAAGCTCTGTGGAGGTTAAGAGCATTAATAAATGTATCTGCAGTGCTGGTGCCATCTGATAGTGCCTTACTCTTCCTGTCAGATGTATTAGGCTGCTACAATAACATAAGGTGCTGTTGGTATAGATCACTATTAGCTCTTTTGTTATCCTTCATGAAAAGCTAAGCAAACCTAAATTGCAATTAAGTACTGCCCCAGAGTACTTTGTTAGCTGTTTTATGTCTCATTGTGAGTGACGAGAGAGAGAAAGACAGAGAGATAAAGAGAGACAGAGACAGAGAGACACAGAGAGAGAGAGAAAGAGAGAGACAGAGAGAGAGAGAGAGAGAGAGAGAGCGAGAGAAAGAGAGAGAGAGAGAGAGAGAGAGCACTAGGCATGAGGAGCATCTCTGGTCTGGTCTGTGGTAACTGCAATCATACCATGCCAGTGACCAGCTGGCAGTGTAGGCAGCATTCATTCAAAGATGTCTGTGTGTGTGTGTGTGTGTGTATGCACACTTGCATGCGTGTGTGTTTACCCGCATGAGTGATAGTAATTGCCCACTATTGAGCAACAGCAAATTAATCCCAGCAGCTCTTTCACATGTTGATGACACATCTGCTCTCCTCCTCCTCCCACCCTCACACACATATACCATGCCAGGATCCATGTCACCTGAATAACATCCCCACAAGGTACAAAAAAAGAAAGCAGGCTTCCCTTCTGTCCCCTAACCCCCTAGCAATCCCCAAAGGCTCTGTGGCCTATGAACTCTCTGAGAGGCTACATCCACTAGGACACATCCACTAGGCCACATCCACTAGGCTACAACCACACTGTAATGTTATCTGTCAGTTAACCTGGCCAGGATATCTGTTGTCAAAGAGATACAACAGCTCACATCTATAACCAAAGGGATTTAGGGCATCTGTGAATGTATTTTAGTCAGGGGCTGAATGAGTGTGTGTGAGTTCTTAGGATACCTGGAAAGGTGATAATTAGAGCAAGTGGATAATTAGGCTGCAGCTTACGCCACTCAAATAGGGATCTGGCTCGCACGCTGCTAAGCTATGGAATCCCCTTGTACCCTAAACACACACACACACACACACACGCACACGCACACGCGCACACGCACACACGCACACGCACACGCACACACACACACACACACACACACACACACACACACACACACACACACACACACACACACACACACACACACACACACACACACACACACACACACACACACACGGCCTGTACAAGCCATTAACAATGCTCCAGGACGGACGATTATGAGCTTAGCTGCAGTGAATATTTGAAGCACCATTGTTCCTGCCACTTTCTCTGGGAGACCATGAAGACTATAAAAACTTGCCTTTTCCACTTGGGGGTTCCTCCGGGGAGAGAACCGCGGATCAAATTATCATCCCAGATAGAAGTCGTATCAACTCTGTCGACCCCGTAACTCAGGCATCGTCATGAGCATGGCTACAGACTCGAGACCAAGGTGGGGGTTGGGCGGCGGGACGTTGTGGAATCATAGGACAGGGACATGCATTAACTACGACCTCTTCTGCTCTAATGTGAAAACATAAAGTCGTTCGGTGAGCACTAGGAGTCACAGAACGTTCAGAAATAACTATAGAATGACCAGCGTTGCGGGGAGACTTTTAGGGCCTATCAACTACTGTGTATTTCTTATGAAAGTCAAGATGACCCGGCTCCTTGTGGAGATGCACTATGCAGATGGAGAATCTAAGAATGGAGAAAATCCCTGCGGAGAAGGAGGCTTCAGGAGAAAGCAGGGCAGTAGCGTTGCCGTTGGTTTCCATAGCCAGCCAACCTGTTGGCAGCTAGGGCTATCATTATGGCTGCCATACCCAGCCTTTCCCCGATGCGGTCCACCATTTTGAAAACAAAAAGGAGAGTTGCTCTGTAATTCAACCTGACTGGTTCTGTTTTCTTCAAATTCAACAGCCTGTGAACAGTCTTTCTGGGAATGGGGAGGTTTGGGGTGCTGCTCTCAACTTCAAACATGCAACAAAAAAAAAAATGTCTCAGAGCTCCCTATTAAAAGGGAGACCATGGCTGTGCTTTATCTTGTAGGTGGCTCCTTATTTCTGAGGAGAGCCCCTTTGAGTAACACTATACCTCACCAGGGTTTAGAGAAACTGACCAACGCTGGTGGTCCTTTACAGTCTGACAAAGGCAACAAATTAGCCCCTCGCAGATAGAGGAGTGTGAAAACATCAGAGAGGAAAGAGAGAGAAAGAGAAGTGTATTTTGCCCCACTGTTTTGTTATTTTCTGTTATGATCTATTTCTTGTACCGCCTAGTTTCACCCTGGCGTGTTTTAGTCTCTATGTGTGTGTTCTTGTCAGCTCTGCTGCCTTGTGTGCAAGGTGTGAAAAAATGAGTTCCTCTTTGAACATGTCACGGGATGACTGCTATGTAGCACAAAACACTTCTGAGGGGAGCTTAATCAGGTTTTGGCCCCTTTTAGCTGGTCTGGCTGTTCTAGAGGGAGCATTAACTGTGGTTCCCCTCGCTCCTTTGCTTCATACCACCCCAACCAGCTAACACAATATAACACAATGCCCCTCACAATACATCAAACATTGAGGAGTAACAAAACAACAACAAAACAACTGTTATTAGATATTACATTGTAATTATTCAATCTAACTGTAATGTGCTATTAATGTGATATGATGTCAGTATTTAATGAAGCCACATGTTTTAAAGTTCACGTCAGTTCTGTATGCATATGGCACGTAACAGTTCCAGCACCCAGTCCTCTCCTCTCAAGGGACCTGAGTCTCTGAGTCACTGCTGTGTCTCCCTGATAAGAGTCTCTGAGATTGATATAAAATTGGCACGGCGTGGGTGTGTGTTTGTTTCAAGTTTTAATGTCACACGCACAGGTACAGTCAAATGCCTTTCTGTCGAGCCCTACACCCAACAATGTAGTAAACAATGTAGTGTTAAAAACAGCGTCAAGTCGAACAAAAACAAGAAATAAGAACACGAGTAAGAAGCTATATACAGGGACAGTTCCAGGGTCAGTAGCTATATACAGGGACAGTTCCAGGGTCAGTAGCTATATACAGGGACAGTTCCAGGGTCAGTAGCTATATACAGGGACAGTTCCAGGGTCAGTAGCTATATACAGGGACAGTTCCAGGGTCAGTAGCTATATACAGGGACAGTTCCAGGGTCAGTAGCTATATACAGGGACAGTTCCAGGGTCAGTAGCTATATACAGGGACAGTTCCAGGGTCAGTAGCTATATACAAGGACAGTTCCAGGGTCAGTAGCTATATACAGGGACAGTTCCAGGGTCAGTAGCTATATACAGGGACAGTTCCAGGGTCAGTAGCTATATACAGGGACAGTTCCAGGGTCAGTAGCTATATACAGGGTCAATTCCAGGGTCAGTAGCTATATACAGGGTCAGTTCCAGGGTCAGTAGCTATATACAGGGTCAATTCCAGGGTCAGTAGCAATATACAGGGTCAATTCCAGGGTCAGTAGCTATATACAGGGTCAATTCCAGGGTCAGTAGCTATGTGTGTGTGTGTGTGTGTGTGTGTGTGTGTGTGTGTGTGTGTGTGTGTGTGTGTGTGTGTGTGTGTATTTTGGAGTGTCAGTGTGTGTGAGTGTGTAGAGTCATGAGAGTGTGCATAGAGACAGTGCAAAAATAAAATACAACTCAGATAGTCCATGTACTGTAGCCATTTGGTTAACTATTTATAGTCACATGGCTTGAGGATAGAAGCTTTTCAGGAGTCTGTTGGTGTCAGACTTGATGCACAGGTACTGCGTGGAATCAGAGAGAACAGTCATTTGCTTGGGAGTTTGGAGTCTTTAAAGATTTTGCAGGTCTTCCTTTCACACCGTCTGATATGGAGGTCTTGGATGGCAGGGAGCTCAGCCCCAGTGATACACTGGGCTGTCCGCACCTCCCACTGTAGAGCCATGTGATCGAGGGTGGTGCTGTTGCCATACCAAGCGGCGATGCTGCCAGTCAAGATGCTCTCAATGGTGTAGCTGTAGAACGTTTTAAGGATCTGAGGGCCCATGACAAATCTTTTCAGCCTCCTGAGGGGGAAGACTGCGTGCGTGTGGACCATTTTAAGTTCTTAGTGATTTGGACACCGAGGAACTTGAAGCTCTCGATCCACTCCACTGCAGTCCCATCAATCATCTCCTTGGTCTTACTGAAGTTGAGGGAGAGGTTGTTGTCTCGGCACCACACTGCCAGGTCACTGACCTCCTCCCTATAGACTGCCTCATCATTGTCGGTGATCAGGGCTACCACCGTCATGTCGTCAGCCAGCTTGATGATGGTGTTGGAGGTGTTTTTCAAAATGTAGTTAACCTTTATTTAACTAGACAAGTCTGTTAAGAACAAATTATTATTCACAATGACCGAGTACCCAGCCAAACCCCAACTTGTACAACACTGGGTCAATTGTGCGGTGCCCTATGGGACTTCCAATCACGGCCGGTTGTAATACAGATTGAAATCGAACCAGGGTCTGTAGTGACGCCTCTAGCACTGAGATGCAGTGCCTTATACTGCTGTGCCACTCAGGTGCCATGAAGTCATGGGTGAACAGGGAGTACAGGAGGGGACTAAGCACACACCCCTGTGGGGCCCCTGTGTTGAGGGTCAGCATTGCAGAGTTATTGTTGCCTACTCTCACCACCTGGAGTCGGCCAGTCAGGAAGTCCAGGATCCAGTTGCAGAGGGAGGTCTTACATTTACATTTTAGTAATTTAGTAAAAGTTCTTATAAAGAGCAACTTAAAGGAGCAAATGGGTTTAAGTGCCTTGCTTAAGGGCACATCGACATATTTTTCACCTATTCGGCTCGGCGATTCAAACCAGCAACATGTCGTTTACTGGACCAATGCTCTTAACCGCGAGGCTACCTGCCACAGAGGGTCAGTCCCAGGGTCCTAAGCTTTGTGACGAGTTTGAAGGGGACAGTGGTGTTGAACTCTGTAGTCAATGAACAGCATTTTCACACACTGTAGATATTACTCTTATCTAGATGGTTGAGGGCAGTATGGACTGCAATTGAGATTGTGCGATCTATTAGGGCGGTATGCAAATTGGAGCGGGTCTAGGGTGTCTGAGATGATGGAGTTGATGTGTGCCATAACCAGCCTTTCAAATCACTTCATTATTACAGATGTGTGCTGCAGGACGGTAGTCATTACGGCATGAAGCCTCAAGAGTTGTTGGGAACATGAATGGCGGCAGTCAGCTTAAGACATGCTGATTACAGACTGGGTTAAGGAGAGTTTGAAAATGACTGTGAATATGCCTGCCAGCTGTTCTGAGCATACTCTGAAAACGCGCCCTGGAATATCGTCCAGCCCTGCGGCCTTGCGATTGTTGACATGATTTAAAGACCGTACTCACGTCGGCCTCGGAGAGTGAAATCACCCAGTCGTCTGGGTCGGTGACAGCCCTCACGCACGGCACGGTGTTGTTATTGCCAAAGCGTGCATAAAATTTGTCAGGTAGAGAGGCATCGTTGGACAGATCATGGCTGGGTATTCCTTTGTTATCCATAATGGACTGTAGCCTTTGCCACATGTGGTGGGCCGCTGTCGACTATATTGTATTGTTCTTTTGCTCATTTGATGACTCTGCGGAGGTCATAGCAAGACTTATTGTACTTGTTCCTGTCCACAGCCGTATCCTCAGGGTTGTCTGCGATAGCCCTGTGTGCGGTAGGTAGCCTGTCCTTTATCTTAGTGCCAACCTCAGTGTTGATCCAGGGTTTTTCATTGGGGAAGCGGCGAACCTTTACTGTTGGGACAACATCCTAATTAAGCCGGTGACGGAGGTGGTTAGCTCGTGATGTCATCGGCGGAGTCTCTGAACATATTCCAATGAGTGCTAGCGAAGCAATCCTGTAACATAATCTCTGATTCTGATTATAATTTCTCAATGGAGAGGCTCACGGTCACTTCCTGTTTGAGTTTCTGCTTGTAAACAGGAAGCAGGAACGCGGAGTCATGATCTGATTTTTCGAATGGAGGACGAGGGAGGGCCTTGTATGCTTGCTTGTGAGTAAAGTGAAAGTGGTCTAGGACTTTATCTCCCCTAGTGACGAAGGAGATGTGTTGACTGAAGTTGGGCGTCACGTGTCTTAATGACCCAAAATTTAAATCGCCGGCAACAAGAAAAGCAGCCTCGGGGTGCAAATTTTCCTGCTTGTTTATAGCCTTGTACAGTTTGTTAAGTGCCAGCTTG
>NC_092168.1:41526049-41553549 GCF_045791955.1 Oncorhynchus clarkii lewisi | reverse complement strand
TTCCGCCTAGGGCAGGATAGCTGCCTAGCTGTATGCCCGATATAGGCGAAGGACACAAAGACAGACGCACTGACTGAATGAATCAAACTGGGCCAGATAACATTTAAAGACAAACTACTATAATAATCATAATCAAAAGATAGGTGGATAAAGGTGGAGGATATTAGCAAGGTCTCTCTTGGGAAAGAGGTATTCTGACCTCAATGGGATTTCCTGGTTAAATCAAATATTGCCGATCCCAGTAATTCCAATATTTTCTAAAAGGCTCAAGCTGGATGATCTTGGCCCAGCTGTGTGATCCCAGATCCAGCGGTAACACTTCCTGTCTCACATCTAGGCCTACCACCTGATGCCAAAAGGATTTGTGTCCAAAGTCTTACGTTGTGTCGAGCTGAGCTGCCAGAGAAGTACCACACAATCTGATTCTGAAACAGTTGGACGAAGGGCGACTTAGAAAAAGTGAAAAGTGTCTGAATGAGTATCTGCCAGTTATTTCACCATGTCACAGGTGTGGAATTTAACAGCCCGTGCTTTTAGCATTTTTTGTAGTAATTCCTTCTGGGTCACAGGTTGTCCTGTAACAAGACAACATAGAGGACAGCAACAGGACCCATAGCGGGAACACTATTCTTTAATTAACACTTTTTTTTTTTTTACGTCCTTATTGTATTTGGGCCTGTGCCTACAGAACCCAGGTGGAGATCAATTCAAGGACAAGCTCCAAAAATGTGTTTCACCATCCAGCAAAGGACATGGGTGGCTAAGAACATGGAAGCTCTAAAATGGTAGCTGTTATATGCTGTGTACAGGGGCACCATGCAAAAATGAAGATCTGGGAAGTACAGGACGGTCCATTGATAAGACAACATGAAGGCAGCTTCAAAGCACACTCCTGACTAAATGAGTAATCGGTGGGAACAAGCAGGCAACATGCATACTGTACATGAGCCTGATGTTTTACCTTGCCTGTCCTCCTCTTTCCTTTCTGCGTCACTCTGACATTGTGTCAACACCCAGACTAGATTGAGGTGACAATCCGAAGCAAGTCACGAGTCACCTGTCCCTCGTAGCGCTTGTCCATTTTGGAAACGTCTCAGGGGGAGGGGATAAATTGTGCACACACTAGAAAAGTAGCAACTCCTTGTATCACATGACCCGATCCAACCTTCCTAGCCTCTTTCCTCCATGTCTCTTCAGATAGCTGGCTTCTACCAAGTTGTGGGTTTTTGAACCCACAATGATTAACGTAACTGGTTTGGAACTAAAGACTACCCAATTGTAGTCTTTACCATTTCAACCAGTAAGTAAAATATAGATGAAATCAAAATACACTAGCTAAAGAAAAAGCTACTTCAAGTCACAACAAATAAACAGATATGAATACTCTGAAAGTGAGTTTACCTGATTCTGTCTCAGTTACCCGCTAATCTACACAGTATGAGCCTGACGGTCAGGTTCATACTGAGGAAAAGAGGGTCGGTCTGGGCTTCCTTGAACATAGCAGGGTCTGTTAATAAACACTGGTCCTTTTGTTCAGGGCACAGTTGGCAGACAATACAGGGCTTGAGCTAACTATCTCTATTACGAGTCAGACACACCAAGACATCTGACTGCCGATAGGTACTTAGCACCTCTACCCAAAGTTTCGCCAGTTTAACTTTTTGTTGTTTCACAAGGAACAGTTTTTACTGATTTGTTTCGTTTAAATTCTCCGGGCCCAAGGTGGCAGTGGCTAATGTAAGACAACTAGCAAGCTACACTAATGTTGTTGCTAGCTAGCTAGAATTTGAAGTAAGCCCTTGTTAATACTATCCGGCTGGGCACAACTAGACAACTAACATGGCTAGTACCATTATAATTAAATCCCGAATGAATTGTTTTTGAATGAAGCAGCTGCCTGTTAGCGGTTGAGAGTCGGTGGAGTAGTTGCTGGCTATGTTGTGCCAAATGGCACAGCAAACCATTTAGCTAGCATTAGCCAGCAAGCGAGCTGGCACTGCAAACCATTTAGCTAGCATTAGCCAGCAAGCGAGCTGGCACTGGCAGTACGAAATAATGGAGAGTGAATTACATTATTTCTACATCATCTTGCTAGATAGCTAGTTTGGTAAAGCATTTATTGTTGTGTGCATTGTGCTGCACTTACAATCCCATTAATTTCATTAAGTGTTAGCAAGCTAACATTAGCTAGCTAGCTAGCTAACTAATGAGCATGTGTACATTATCAAACTGAACAAAAATAATCCTTAGTCATGCAGAAAACCACGCAGATAGATGTTAAGACTTGGCTCTTGAGAAATAATATGTATTAAGCAGCTTTATAGTTTTAGTTAGAACAAGTCTGATATAAAGGGGGTGAATTAGGCTACACCAGGAAATGTGCCTAGTTTTCATTTTTGGGTCACTTTTTAGGCTACATTATAGCATGCTAAATGTTTCTGATCAGTGATATAGACTACATTATAGCATGCTAAATGTTTCTGATCAGTGATATAGACTACATTATAGCATGCTAAATGTTTCTGATCAGTGATATAGACTACATTATAGCATGCTAAATGTTTCTGATCAGTGATATAGACTACATTATAGCATGCTAAATGTTTCTGATCAGTGATATAGACTACATTATAGCATGCTAAATGTTTCTGATCAGTGATATATACTACATTATAGCATGCTAAATGTTTCTGATCAGTGATATAGACTACATTATAGCATGCTAAATGTTTCTGATCAGTGATATAGACTACATTATAGCATGCTAAATGTGTATGATCAGTGATAGATGAGCCAACGAATAGATGAGCTATTCCACCTCCACTCATTTGCCAAGCAAAGGAAGCTGCCGAGGGGAGAACGGCTCATAATATTGCCCGGAATGGAACAAATGGAATGGCATCAAACACCTAGAAACCATGTGTTTGATGTATTTAATACCATTCCACTGATTCCGCTCCAGTCATTAACACAAGTTGGTTCTTCCCAATTAAGGGGCCACCAACCTCCTGTGTTGCCCAGCCAGAGAATTAGCAAAATATACAGATGGACATTCAGTGAAAAAATATCACATTTATTGATTAAGACAAGTCAACGGATTTGGGTTGGGAGTAGGCCTAGGATACTGAGCGACTTAGTGAAGAGCAAAATAATCAATTTGTTAAGCTACATAACATGCTGGCAAAATGTTCTAATCAGAGATAATACATGATCAAACTAGGCAAGATGATCGTGAGCAGCACTCACCTCAACTTAGCTAACATTTCCACAGCCTAATTGTAGCCGAATCAATATCCAAATGGAGATTCAATGAAAAGAAAACACTGACATTGATTGATTTATCAAGGTGAGTCCCCACGCTTGTCTCAAAGCAACGCGAAGCAATGCTGAAATCATTGAACATGTGATGACTTTGGGAGTTTCAGTAAGGAAACATTTTGATGCCTTCAATTGCATTAGCCTACTTTATTCCAGTATTCTCGTCATTCAATGATATTTATTCTCACATTAATTCTGTATGGAACACATCCAATTGTGGTTAAGAAATCAGTGCATGTGTTGGGCTACGCGAAGTGATGGTTGAAGTGACATGCCTCGCCAAGTTTACAGCTGGCAGGAGGATGGTTAACGGGCGTTGCCTAGCAACCATCGTAGAGCTTAAGAGCGTAGTGCGTGCCAATGCTGCCTCAGCATTACGACAAAATGTCATACTAAGCCTTAGGCAGAACTTTACCGCCATCATGACTAGGTTGGTTGGTGGTTATAAAAGTAAAGGCTTCTTCATGCCATCAATACCTTTCAGACATAAAGAAAAGTCAGCAAAAACTTGGCAGGATGCTAAAGATGGAAGAAAAAAATGGCTCGGTTTGAAAGGTTTTATCAGAGTCAAACAGAATCATAACAACTTCAAGAATCTGCTTTGTTCACTTTGATCAATCAAGTTGTATGTCCTTGTCTTCCTCCATCAGATGAACAACCAGATGGGTGGTAAGACGATGTTCCCGGGACAGTTCCTCGCAGGCTTACACTCATTACAGGGTTCTTCTCAAAACGACGGGCCGCATGGTTTCTGTTCTCCACGCTCCTCAGGCCTGACCCTAATCTGTGTTCGGCACCTCTGTGGGGGCCCCAGGTGTTGTTACAGCTGTGGTCACCCAGTGAGGAGGTGTGTGTGTCTGTGTTGGGGGGAGTTGTTGGGAGGCTGTTAAAGGCCCAGAGAAGTGGCCAGCTGATTAGAACCAGATGCCAGACAGATGGGACGAGGTGCGACTCAAATAGAAGCACACTGTCGCCCATTCCTGACTCATGCAAGCATGGTTCCTCCTTTAGCCAGGCCCAACTTCACACCCCCATCTTTACACATGCTCTCGTCTTCCCAGGGAACTGGTATGAATGTTACCTTGGGGTCAGAGAATGTGTGTGTGTGTGTGTGTGTGTGTGTGTGTGTGTGTGTGTGTGTGTGTGTGTGTGTGTGTGTGTGTGTGTGTGTGTGTGTGTGTGTGTGTGTGTGTGTGTGTGTGCGAGAGAGTGTGTGTGTGTGTGTGTGTGTGTGTGTGTGTGTGTGTGTGTGTGTGTGTGTGTGTGTGTGTGTGTGTGTGTGCGTGCGTGCGTGCGTGCGTGTGTGTGCGTGCGAGAGAGTGTGTGTGTGTGTGTGTGTGTGTGTGTGTGTGTGTGTGTGTGTGTGTGTGTGTGTGTGTGTGTGTGTGTGTGTGTGTGTGTGTGTGTGTGTGTGTGTGTGTATGACAGGCCAGGAGTAAATAGGCCAGTAAATGGTTCTATTACGACTAGATTACATCGAACATTCCCTCTCGCGTTCGCTGCCATTCAAAGATGTATCACTCATCGACTGAAAGCCCAGGAGGGCGAAGGGGGGATAAACCATCTCGCCCCTGTCAGCAGCCCAGCCAGCGTGTAGGCCCGATACCACAGGGCCATTTTTAATCCTTTAATAGCAAGCCTTTAGTGTTCCCTCTTGAGCCACACTCTAGTTGCACTCCAAAATAAACGTGAGGAGGACCCTTATATTGTTCCTTTCTCGATGCTTCCTCAACCAATTAGTCATGAAGCAAACCCCTCAGATTGTTCAATATCACTGGCTTCAGTCCTTCCCTGGGCTGATCCCTATGAGTGTGAAAAGTGTGAAAAGGGGGGGGCACTTCAACATAATTCTTAAAGTCTCAAGGAAAATGAAATTCTGTAAGTAGAGAACATAGTTGCCTTTGAAGAGGTGACAAGAAACTCTTGTTGCCCATGGTTGTAGTATCAGACACACACTGGCCCGGAGTAACAGACCACAGAGTGTTTAACAATCACATTACTTTAACCAATTCACTCTACACAGGCAACAGACTGAGAGTAAAGAGTCCTACGACCCGCTTACCTATTATCTAGAAGTCCTTGCTGATAGTGCTCTTAAATTAACATGATGTCCCGTTCCTCCGTCAGAGCTGACTTCTCTTCTATCAGCACGTCTCTCAAATAGCCAGTCATGTCAATTCTTGTGGAAACTTCACTTCCTCATATGTCAATGCCATCATGTTAATAACTACCACATTATGAGATACGGTAATTTAAACATGTTTCTTTAAGGGGCTAACTTCTAGATACTGTATTTAAACACAAAGTCTTATATGTTCACTTTCAATTCAATTCTGTTTTATGTTGGAGCGGTGTAATCATTATCATGCTCCCATAGGAATGTAGTTCTAGTCAGTGATAGTTCTGAACTCCATTCCACCGCAACTAGGGAACAGATTCCAACATATTTATCGGGATGAATAATGAAAATCCCCAGAATTCTGTTTGTTAGAATGCATGCTTGGCCACGTTAATATCTAAGAGAGAGAGAGAGAGAGAGAGAGAGAGAGAGAGAGGAGGTTCATATCTTTGCATTCCCTCAGGTGGAAGGATATATTGTTTCTCTGCCTGAGAGCACCAGCTAACGCAGGAGATTTTACTAGACTAGTTAAACATTCATGATGATCGAAAATATAGTTATTGTTTTTTTAAATGTTATTTTGCTTTCAGGCCACCTGGCTTTCTTTTAACGGCAGAATAGTTTGTGACCCGTTGTCAAGAAAATACTACGTTGTTCTACACTGTCTATGTACAGGTATATTAATTTAAGATAATACGAGGCACTTTATTCTGAAATAGCTATTCTTTCATTCAAACAAACTGTGGTAAAATGGTGGTTAAAACAAGGAAGAGAAAAGTAGCCTTAGTGGATATACAGTATATACAGAATATAAAAAGGTTCAGAGGAGACACTTCACCTTGAACAATCTGCTATGTAAGTTCATGTCTGTTCTGAGAAATGGAAACAGAACCTATAGCATAGCAACAAGGTCAACAAAAACCCCCAAGAAATAAAGTGTCAGCAAACTGCTTGTAATCAAGTCTCAAGGACATCTTACTGTGAAAACCATCAACAGACTGTGTGTGTGTGTCTGTGTGTGTGTGTTTGTGTGCGTGCGTGCGTGCGTGTGCGTGTGTGTGTGTGCGCGTGTGCATGCGTGTGTGTGCCGTATTTCTCCTTACCTGTTTTTCACAGACAGTCAAAGCCGAAAAGAAAAAGACGCCCGGAAAAATAGAGAAATATTTAAAAGAGTATAATGATCCATTTGGAGATCATCATTTTGAAACATGTATCAAATCAAATCAAATGTTATTGGTCACATACACACGGTTAGCAGATGTTATTGGTCACATACACATGGTTAGCAGATGTTATTGGTCACATACACACGGTTAGCAGATGTTATTGGTCACATACACACGGTTAGCAGATGTTATTGGTCACATACACATGGTTATCAGATGTTATTGGTCACATACACACGGTTAGCAGATGTTATTGGTCACATACACATGGTTAGCAGATGTTATTGGTCACATACACATGGCTAGCAGATGTTATTGGTCACATACACATGGTTAGCAGATGTTATTGGTCACATACACATAGTTAGCAGATGTTATTTGTCACATACACATGGTTAGCAGATGTTAATGCGAGTGTAGCGAAATGCTTGTGCTTCTAGTTCCGACAATGCAGTAATAACCAACGAGTAATCTAACCTAACAATTTCACAACAGCTACCTTATACACACAAGTGTAAAGGAATGAAGAATATGTACATAAAAATATATGAATGAGTGATGTTACAGAACGGCATAGGCAAGATGCAGTGGATGGTATCGAGTACAGTATATACATATGAGATGAGTAATGTAGGGTATGTAAGCATATAAAAGTGGCATTTTGTAAAGTGGAAAGTGATAAATTGTATTACATAAAGATGGCAAGATGCAGTAGATGGTATAGAGTACAGTATGTACATATGAGATGTAGGGTATGTAAATATTATATGAAGTGGCATTGTTTTAAAGTGGCCACTGATACATTTTTCATAAAATTTTACATTATTAAAGTGGCTGGAGTTGAGTCAGTGTGTTGTTGGCAGCAGCCACTCAATGTTAGTGGTGGCTGTTTAACAGTCTGATGGCCTTGAGATGGAAGCTGTTTTTCAGTCTCTCGGGGCCTGCTTTGATGCACCTGTACTGACCTTGCCTTCTGGATTATAGCGGGGTGAACAGGCAGTGGCTCAGGTGGTTGTTGTCCTTGATGATCTTTATGGCCTTCCTGTGACATCAGGTGGTGTAGGTGTCCTGGAGGGCAGGTAGTTTGCCCCCGGCGATGCGTTGTACAGACCTCACTACCCTCTGGAGAGCCTTACGGTTCTGGGCGGAGCAGTTTCCGTACCAGGCGGTGATACAGCCTGACAGGATGCTCTCGATTGTGCATCTGTAAAAGTTTGTGAGTGCTTTTGGTGACAAGCCGAATTTCTTCAGCCTCCTGAGGTTGCTGCTGCGCCTTCTTCACCACGCTGTCTGTGTGGGTGGACCAATTGGTGGGTGGACCAAACTACTGTCCCGTCGATGGATAAGGGGGTGCTTCCTCTGCTGTTTCCTGAAGTCCACGATCATCTCCTTTGTTTTGTGATTTTTCTGACACCACTCTCCCAGGGCCCTCACCTCCTCCCTGTAGGCCGTCTCGTCGTTGTTGGTAATCAAGCCTACCACAGTAGTGTCGTCTGCCAACTTGATGATTGAGTTGGAGGCGTGCATGGCCACGCAGTCGTGGGTGAACAGGGAGTACAGGAGAGGGCTCAGAACGCACCCTTGTGGGGCCCCAGTGTTGAGGATCAGAGGGGTTGAGATTTGTTACCTACCCTCACCACCTGGGGGCGGCCCGTAAGGAAGTCCAGTACCCAGTTGCACAGGGCAGGGTCGAGACCCAGGGTTTCGAGCTTGATGACGAGTTTGGAGGGAACTATGTTGTTAAATGCTGAGCTGAAGTTGATGAACATCATTCTCACATAGGTATTGCTCTTGTCCAGATGGGTTAGGGCAGTGTGCAGTGTGGTTGCGATTGAATCGTCTATGGACCTATTTGGGCGGTAAGAAAATTGGAGTGGGTCTAGGGTGTCAGGGAGGGTGGAGGTGATATGGTCCTTGACTAGTCTCTCAAAGCACTTCATGATGACGGAAGTGAGTGCTACAGGGCGGTAGTCGTTTAGATCAGTTACCTTAGCTTTCTTGGGAACAGGAACAATGGTGGCCCTCTTGAAGCATGTGGGAACAGCAGACTGGGATAAGGATTGATTAAATATGTCCGTAAACACACCAGCCAGTTGGTCTGCGCATGCTCTGAGGACGCGGCTGGGGATGTCGTCTGGGCCTGCAGCCTTGCGAGGGTTAACACGTTTAACTTCTTATTGCTGGGAGCAGTTTTGAGTAGCTTGGATGAATAAGGTGCTCAGAGTAAACTGCCTGCTACTCAGGCCCAGAAAATAAGATATGCATATTTCTAAAACTGTTTGAATGATGTCTGTGAGTATAACAAAACTCATATGGCAGGCAAAAACCTGAGAAAAAAATCCAACCAGGAAGTGGGAAATCTGAGGTTTGTAGGTTTTCAACTCAGCCCCTATTGAATATACAGTGTCTATGGGGTCATACTGCACTTCCTAAGGCTTCCACTAGATGTCAACAGTCTTTAGAACCTTGTTTCAGGCTTCTACTGTAAAGGAGGAGAGAATAAGAGCTGATTGAGTAAGAGGTCTGGTAGAATGTCATGAGCTCAGTTAGGCCTGTGTGCGTTCCAATCAATTTCTAAAGACAAAGGAATTCTCCTGTTGAAACATTATTGAAGATTTATGTTAAAAACATCCTAAGGTTTGATTCTATACATCGTTTGACATGTTTCTACGAAATGTAACGGAACTTTTTTACTTTTTGTCTGGCCTGCGAGTCGTGAATACTGATTTGTGAACTAAACGCGCAAACAAAAAGGAGGTATTTGGACATAAATGATGGACTTTATCGAACAAAACAAATGAAGATCATCAAAGGTAAGTGATTCATTTTATCTCTATTTCTGCTTTTTGTGACTCTTCTCTTTGGCTGGAAAAATGGCTGTGTTTTTCTGTGACTAGGTACCTAACATAATCGTTTGGTGTGCTTTCGTTGTAAAGCCTATTTGAAATTGGACACTGTGGTGGGATTAACAACACGTTTATCTTTAAAATGGTGTAAAATACTTGTATGTTTGAGGAATTGTAATTATGAGATTTCGGTTGTTTGAGTTTGGCGCCCTGCACTTTCACTGGCTGTTGTCATATCGATCCCATTAGCGGGATCTCAGCCGTAAGAAGTTAAATGTTTTACTCACGTCGGCTGCAGTGAAGGAGAGTTTGCAGGTTTTGGTAGCGGGCCGTGTAAGTGGCACTGTATTGTCCTCAAAGTGAGCAAAGAAGTTGTTTAGTCTGTCTGGGAGCAAGACATCCTGGTCCGCGATGGGGCTGGTTTTCTTTTTGTAATCCGTGATTGACTGTAGACCCTGCCAAATACCTATTGTGTCTGAGACGTTGAATTGCGACTCTACTTTGTCTCTATACTGACGCTTAACTTGTTTGACTGCCTTGCGGCGGGAATAGCTACACTGTTTGTATTCGGTCATGTTTCCGGTCACCCTGCCTTGATTAAAAGCAGTGGTTCGCGCTTTCAGTTTCGCACGAATTCTGCCATCAATCCACGGTTTCTGGTTTGGGAATGTTTTAATAGTTTCTGTGGGTACGACATCGCCGATGCACTTTCTAATAAACTCGCGCACCGAATCTCCGTATTCGTCAATGTTGTTGTTTGACACAATGCGGAACATATACGAGTCCACGTGATCGAAGCAATCTTGAAGCGTGGAATCCGATTGGTCGGACCAGCGTTGAACAGACCTGAGCGCATTAGCTTCCTGTTTTAGTTTCTGTCTATAGGCTGGAAGTCGTGGTCAGCTTTTCCGAAAGGAGGGCGGGAGGGGGGGGGCTTATATGCGTAGTGGAAGTTAGAATAACAATGATCCAGGGTTTTACCAGCCCTGGTTGCACAATCAATATGCTGATAGAATTTGGGGAGTCTTGTTTTCAGATTAGCCTTGTTAAAATCCCAAGCTACAATGAATGCAGCCTCAGGATATGCTTTCCAGTATACATAGAGTCAAAATAAGTTAGTTCAGGGCCATTGATGTGTCTGCTTGGGGGGGAATATATGTGGCTGTGATTATGATCGAAGAGAATTTCATGTCTAGTTAATCATAAGGCATACACCCCCGCCCTTCTTCTTACCAGAAATATGCTTGTTTCTGTTGGCGCGATGCGTGAAGAAACCAGACTCCGACTCCGATAGCGTGTTTCGAGTGAGCCATGTTTCCGTGAAGCAAAGAACGTTACAGTCTCTTATGTCTCTCTGGAATGCTACCCTTGCTCGGATTTCATCTACCTTGTTGTCAAGAGACTGGACATTGGCGAGTAGTATGCTCGGGAGCGGTGCGCGATGTGTCCGTCTCCGGAGCCTGACCAGAAGACCGCCTCGTCTACCCCTTTTACGGAGTCGTTGTTTTGGTTCGCCGGCTGGGATCCAATTGTCCTGTGATCCCATTGTCCTGGGTGGTGGGCAAAACAGAGGATCCGCTTCGGGAAAGTCGTATTACTGATCGTAATGATGGTGAGTTGACGTTGCTCTTATATCCAATAGTTCCTCCCGACTGTATGTAATAAAACCTAAGATTACCTGGGGTACCAATGTAAGAAATAACACGTAAAAAAAGACAGCTCGGTACCTTCAGCTTGTCAAACACCTCTTACAAAAACAAGTAATGAGGAAGTCAATCTCTCTTCCAATTTGAGCAATGAGAGATTGACATGCATGTCATTAATTTTAGCTCCCCGTGTACATTTAAGGGCCAAGCGTGCTGCCCTGTTCTGATCCAACTGCAATTTCCCCAGGTCCCTCTTTGTTGCAAATGACCACATGACTGAACAGTAGTCCAGGTGTGACAAAACCTGTGTTGTTAAGAGCAGCGCTTTATTATGGACAGACTTCTTCCCATCTTAGCTACTGTTGTATCAATATGTTTTGACCATGACAGTTTACAATCCAGGGTTACTCCAAGCAGTTTAGTCACCTCAGCTTGCTCAATTTCCACATTATTCATTACGAGATGTAGTTGAGGTTTCGGGTTTAGTGAATGATTTGCCCCAAATACAATGTTTTTGGTTTTGGAAATATTTAGAACCATCTTATTACATGCTACCAATTCCGAAACCAACTGCAGCTCTTTGTTAAGTGTTGCATTAATTTCAGTCGTTGTAGTAGCTGACGTGTATGGTGTTGAGTCATCCGCATACATAGACACACTGGCCTTACTCAAAGTCAGTGTCATGTCATTAGTAAAGATTGAAAAAAGCAAGGGGCCTAAACAGCTACCCTGGGGAATTCCTGCTTCTACCTGGATTATGTTTGAGTTGCTTCCATTAAAGAACACCCTCTGTGTTATGTTAGTCAAGTATTTCTTAATCCACATTATAGCAGGGGGTGTAAAGCTTTAAAACATATGTTTTTCCAGCAGCAGATTATGATCGATAATGTCAAAAGCTGCACTGACGTCTAACAAGACAGCCCCTACAATCATTTGTTTCATCAATTTCTCTCAGCCAATCATCAGTCATTTGTGGAAGTGCTGTGCTTGTTGAGTGTCCTTCTCTATATACGTGCTCAAAGTCTTTTGTCAATTTGTTTACTGTGAAATACTAGCATTGTATCTGGTCTAAATTGTATTCCCATCAATACAAAAAGAGAACAAGTATTGTTTTATCTCAGAGACGTCTTGTAAAGCTGTCCCCATTGTCATTTGAAACTGCCTCGTATTGTTCTGTGACACGTCCTATAATATCTCAGTCTACGGGGAAAAATTCAGTTGCTTCTACATTTCCAAGTCTTTTATAATAAAAAGGCCTTTGTGTGTGTTGTTGTTGTTGTACAGCAAGCAGAGGGGCTCAAATAATGACTTTATTCTATTGACTTGAATGGTGACTGACTGGAGAGCCCACTCCACAGTAGACAGATCCAGGTCTTAATGAATTATCTTCTGGTCTAGTGCACGTACACATAAAGTAACATTGTAATTATTGTCTGGTATCGCTGGGATCAATTTGCATTTAACCTAGATTTAAACTCAGAGTGAATTGTGGCGCATTGTTATCCACACATGCATATGACAGGGAGAGGGTGGCAGCAATTATCAATGTGGAGCAATATTGTAGCATCTTTCATTTGATTCAACATAATCACGTAGAGAAGAAAACATCATATCATTAGCATTTACGCTAAGAAATCTTGAGGATATAATTGACAATTGATACAACACCACCTAAAGTAGAACCTCAAACGTCCCTATACAAACTAACCAACACCGTTCCACTTCTGTGCTTCTACTCCAAAATGCATGAACCAAGCCATATATCACCATCTTCACATTTCTACTCATGTCCCAGACGTGCAAACAAAGGAGCCTCCTGAGACGTGGGGCCTGACCTGCCCCCCTCATCCTCCATCCCCTCCACCCCCACACTTCCCCACGGCAGGCAGGCCCTGCCCAAAGGGTCACCTAGTTCTGCACGGGGGCTTGCTTTCCCAGGCTCATTCACAGACAGGAGACAGGGGGCTAGGGGAGGGAAGGAGGGAAGGAGTCTTTCAGCATGGCCCTTCTGGGATGGGGACCATTACTTTCAGGTGAACTGGTTTACATGGGGACCAAACTCCCGATTCAGATATCTAGCCTGAGGAATCCCCCGGCCTGGCCTGCCCTGCACCCCACTTCACCCCTCTACAACTCTACCCCTCTACCCCTCCATCCCTCTATACATCCAACCCTCCACCCCTCTATCCCTCTACCCTACACCCCTCTATCCCTCTACCCTCTACCCTCTATCCCTCTACCCCTCTACCCCTCCACCCCTCTACCCCTCCAACCCTCCACCCCTCCATCCCTCTATCCCTCTACCCCTCCACCCCTCTACCCCTCCAACCCTCCACCCCTCTATCCCTCTACCCTCCACCCCTCTACCCCTCCAACCCCCCACCTTCCACCCCTCTATACATCTATTCCTCTACCCCTCTACCCGCCAACATAGGCTAGGGCTATGCCCCCCGCCCCCCCACACACACACACCAACCACACACACACAAAGATGACAGACAGATGCATGACAGATACACACAATCCTCATCGTCAACTTAGCCCTTAGGTTTGGTGTGCTCATTAAAAACAATCACTCCCAATCTAAGAAGCAGGATGATGGTGGCAGGGAAACATTAATTAACCTCGGTAACCTCAGTTGTATCTCAATGTATTTCAATCTATTTCTACAAGTAATTTAGATACAGTTTCCATTGTATTAATGGGGAAGATTCAGCACACCTCATACCTAGCCATAGCCATTGCATAAAACATGAACGGAGATACATTGTAGATGTGCTACCTTGTTCCAACTGGTATTACAGAGAGAGAGAGAAAACACCTATCAATGTCCTGTGTTGAATAGAGAGAGGCACAAACAGCCAACGAGTGAATACAAAGGGAACCTTTCAAGTTCATCTTGGCTGATGTAATAAAATTGACACTTGGTGTCAGTGCTGGATTGTAGGGCTCTGTCACCTCCCTTCACTGTAAATGAATCAATTACAGCCCAACCTAATCCTGTTAGAGTGATGAAATTACTGCATACCTCGCCGTAGGCAGGTGCTGCGTGCCAGGCTCAAGGGCCTATTTAGACACAGGCCAAATCCAATCAAACAGAGGCTTATATCATCCACATTATACAGACTAGACTGTCATCAGAAACCAGCGGTGTCCGTTATGTGTTTGTTCTTTTGGAATGAAATTCATTCAAAATGTAAGCTACAGTTTCTTTTTTTTTTTTGGTTGATCTGATTTTGAACAGAAACTTTTGATTTCTGAATCTCATCGCACAACAAGCATGTTGATCTGAAACAGTCTGATGGATAGAACAAGTAGCATTTTCCACAACCAGAAACATTTCCCTAACCTTGACGTGTTCCCCCTCTCTCTATTTCCTATTTCCTACTTTCCTTTAGAGGTGGCATTACTCACACTGGTTATTTTCAAACTTCGGCACTCCTTTATGCAAATCTGAACAAAGGGAGAGCTGCTTGTAAACTCTAGTTTTACCGTCAGGTATAACTGTTTCTGTTAGTACTTTACAGGACAAATAAAGAGGATATGGGGGGGGGGGGGGGGGGTAACTAACACTGTCTTATGGTTTACTGCCCACTGGTTGAGGGCCCTGGTTCTGCTACAACACGCTAAGCTACAATCTGTCTAGCGGGGGCACCCGGCATTCTGAAGCACCTTGTCAGCTATCGCCTGACCCACACACTGAGGAGTGCCTGGGGGGAAAATAATGGAACAAAACAATGACAGAGGGCTTGTGAGCCAAGAGGAGAAACAGGAGGGAGGATGGAGGGAGGGAAAGAGAGAAAGAGAAACGTAGAAAGAGAACCCCCCCCCCCCCCCCCCCTTCCGTCCACCATGGGTCGGCCCGCTCTCTGCTCTGCTCATGTTAACCACGTTTGACGGGCCGCACAAAAACGGACACCTCGGGTACCATGACTCAACCTGTACCCTTCCTCTGCTCTGCAGCCCACCTCCCCCTACCCCCACACTCCCAATCTCTACCCAGACATGAAGTACAGGGGACAGTCCCACTGAAGCAGCCAATGAAGTGCAAAGATAAGAGCGCAACAATTTGTCATTGGGATGTGAGGGCTTGGCGCTTTAGGAGTTGGAAAGACATGTTACATTGTAGGGAAGGGAGGGGTAGAGGTAGGCTTTTATAAGTAACACATTTAATAATTCATATTATACAACGGTGGGTCAAATCCTGGATGCTGATTGGTTAAAACCACATTCCAGTCCGTGTCTATTCCACAAGTTACTACCGGCTAAGGCTATGATGTTGAAATACCTATTCACTATTCCATCTCACTGCGCAATCCACTATCTCATCAGCCCAGCCAGGCAATTTATAAGCTTGATCTCAACTATAAAAAGCATCTAGACATTATCTCTCATTTCTTTTAGACTAACATTTGGTTTTCAACAGCGGAGATTTGTATAAACCTTGATGTCTGTCTTGCCACTTTGCTTCAATATTGACATTCTTTCCAGCTTGTCCCATGTGTTGGGAGTCAGGATGAGACAGTCTAGAAGCTTTTCTCAGCCAGTCGAAATCATGAATCAGCATCATTTGTCTGAATGTACAGTACCAGTCAAATGTTTGGACACACCCACTCATTCAAGGGTTTTTCTTTATTTTTACCATGTTCTACATTGTAGAATAATGATGAAACAGTATGAATAAATTAATTAAAAAAATTAAAAATAAATATGTCAATCATTATTTGAATATGTTGGTAAAGTTGAAAATTATAATGGAAATGATAATGAGTGAATTCTCCTATAGGGCTAAATCCTTAGAATGGATTATCTACTAAGCTAACACATGAAATTGTTTTAAGACGGTCATAAAATATATCACTTAGCCATTTGATTTATATTTTTAGGACCCCTGTAGGTATAAAAAAAACAATATGAAATATTGAATTTGGCCTTTACTACTATAGCCCATAGAAACACATTGAATAGCACATTCATAAAAGTTATAATAGAAAGTCAAAACAATGAATCATAAGGAACAAAGACTTGAAGTGTCTGTCCTATTATCTGAGAGATATAAGAAAACGTATTAAAAAAAAATGTTTGGACATCGTTCTGGACAATCAGTTTTGTAAGAAGACCTCTTCGAAATGTGGACATCTGCGACAGAGAGTTCAGCTGTAGCTCACACGGTTCGGGTTTTAGAGATGCATCATTGTGATGATTTTCTTGACTGCATGTGTAGAAAAAGGCAGCTTTCACAAGCCGCATGTCATGTAATAGGTGAACACTTTATATTGGTCGGAAAGAGTGGATTGAGTTGCAGCCACAACAATAAACGGTAAATCTCTAGCACAAACACACAGGGAGATTTTCAATATTCAAATTGATGTCACTGTGTGACGCACAGCAGGATTAATTCGACTCTAAGGGGGAATTAGCACAGAAAATAGAAATGGAATGTCTTTGTGCCAAACTCTTTTTCCATTTTGACTGTAAATGACAAATGAGTCGGTTTGGATGCGTTGTCTCATTGAGTTGGAGTCTTGTTTTTCGGTGACATACAGTATGATGATGTCCTATACTATAATGAGTCAAGTCCAATTAGCAGATCATTTGTCTGGACTAGAACCATGACACACAATGAAGAAAATGAAACATTTAGATTTTACTACCCATTAAACTGCGTTAGCACACCATTAGAACAAACAGCTACTATTAAACAAGGCCGTAAAGGTATCATTGTATTGGGGGACTACTCTTACAACACGGGAACGACAGCCTTTACACAAGGTGTTTGTCACGTTGAAAATAAAATTGTAGTTGGTCAATGCAATCGCGTAGATGTAACGTAAATACATTTGACTCTAAATAAATCCATCCATCCATCCATCTCTACACCATATGTCCGTTTAGGAGAAATAAACTACGCTGAAATTGGGGAGTATAGCTATCGCCCACAGCACTCACAACTCAGCTGAGCCCCAAAGGGTGGGGGGCAAGGAGGGTCTGAGTACTACAAGTGTCAGCTCTGTCACAGCTTTGATGCCTGATAGGACGCACAAAATCACCTGTCCCATCTCCCGAATGTTGGACCCCCCCCCCCCCCCCCCCTCCCCCCACCACCACCCTTCTCTGACCAGCATTCCACACCATCAGGGGGTCCTCCCATGGCTACCTTTACCCGGTCACCCCATGTCCCCGAGCCCCCTGGCCACCCTTATCCCCCCCCCCCCCCCCCTGAGCCCTCATACAACCCCCCCAGCCCTCGTAATCCCACTGCAAACACAGTTAGGCCTGCGCAAAGACAACGCACGAGACTTCTCACACACAGACAGACCCCCAGATAAAGGTGCACAACTGATTAGGCCCCAATGCGTGGGAACTGGAAAAGAGAATCTGTGAAAGAAAAACTCATTGAAATGCATATGGGGACTTTTCTCAAAATGAAAACCTGGCATGTGACGTGTCATTTTGTATGAGAGAGGAGATTTCAAGGTCAACTGGTCTGATGAAACACGCAAAGTAGGTTTTTGTCTGATGAGCACTAAAATCTTCCACTACAATATACAGTTGAAGTCGGAGGTTTACATACACCTCAGTCAAATACATTTAAACTCTGTTTTTCCTGACATTGTATCCTAGTAAAAATTCCCTGTCTTTGGTCAGTTAAGATCACCACTTTATTTTAAGAATGTGAAATGTCAGCATAATAGTAGAGAACATGATTTATTTCAGCTTTTATTTCTTTCATCACATTCGCAGTGGGTCAGAAGTCTGCATACACTTCATTAGTATTTGGTAGCATTGCCTTTAAATTGTTTAACTTGGGTAATATGTTTCGGGTAGCCTTCCACAGGCTTCCCACAATAAGGTGGGTGAATTCTGGCCCATTCCTCCTACCAGGGTTGGTGTAACTGAGTCAGGTTTGTAGGCCTCCTTGCTTGCACACGCTTTTTCAGTTCTGCCCACAAATTTTCTATGGGATTTAGGTCAGAGCTTTGTGATGGCCACTCCAATACCTTGACTTTGTTGTGCTTAAGCCATTTTGCCACAACTTTGGAAGTATGCTTGGGTTCATTGTCCATTTGGAAGAGCCATTTGCGACCAAGCTTTAACTTCCTGACTGATGTCTTGAGATGTTGCTTCAATATATCCACATAATTTTCAAATAATTTTGCAAACCGTAGTCTGGCTTTTTTATGGCGGTTTTGGAGCAGTGGCTTCTTCCTTGCTGAGCGGCCTTTCAGGTTATGTTGATATATGACTCGTTTTACTGTGGATATAGATACTTTTGTACCTGTTTCCTCCAGCATCTTCACAAGGTCTTTTGCTGTTGTTCTGGGACTGATTTGCACTTTTCTCACCAATCTCTAGGACACAGAACGCGTCTCCTTCCTGAGCGGTATGACGGCTGCGTGGTCCCATGGTGTTTACACTTGCGTACTATTGTTTGTGTAGATGAACGTGGAACCTTCAGGCGTTTGGAAATAAATACATCCCCAGGTACACCTCCAATTGACTCACATGGTGTCAATTAGCCTATCAGAAGCTTCTAAAGCCATGATGTCATTTTATGGAATTTTCCAAGCTGTTCAAAGGCACAGTCAACTTAGTGTATGTTAACGTCTGACCCACTGGAATTGTGATACAGTGAATTATAAGTGAAATAATCTGTCTGTAAACAATTGTTGGAAAAATGACTTGTGTCATGCACAAAGTAGATGTCCTAACTGACTAGCCAAAACTATAGTTTGTTAACAAGAAATTTGTGGAGTGGTTGAAAAACGAGTTTTAATGACTCCAATCTAAGTGTACGTAAACTTCCGACTTCAACTGTATATGTTCTTTTTATAAATGTTTTAAAAATAATGATACAAATGGTTAATACAATTTTCAAAACTAAAGAAAGTGAATGTGCTCCTAATAAGTACCTCTCATAGCAACAAGAAAATGCCCTGTAGTTGTCTGATGTAATGAATATGACCCTGCTAGAGTGCTGGGTTGCACCAGCCCTAACAGTCACAACACTTATATCCACACAGACAATGTCATCCCAGCACCCCTCTTTTCCTTTGTTCCCGGCTTAACAAAACTCTGTCATCACTCCGCTTTAGCTCAGACCGTGGACAGCCGTAACCCCATCAGGCCCTGCCTGTCATATGCAAACCTGTGTGTGTGTGTGTGTGTGTGTGTGTGTGTGTGTGGGCGTGGGCGTGTGTGTGTGTGTGTGTGTGTGTGTGTGTGTGTGTGTGTGTGTGTGTGTGTGTGTGTGTGTGTGTGTGCGTACGTGCGTGCGTACGTGTGTGTGTGAGAGGGCAAGAAAAAGTAAAAGAAAGAAATTGGTAATGTGTGGTTGATGCATGCTTAATCTGTGAATGTGCTGTGTTTGAACAGATGCTTAATGTCAGAACTTCACATTCAGAGAAACAGAGATATAGAGATAAAGAAAGAAAAAAACTGCTGAAGAGGACAGCCAAGCTAAACATTGAAAGGTGTTTCATCATTGATCGACGCAAAATAATATGCTGGACCTGGCTATGATGTCAGAATCTATTTTAACATACAGAATAAATCTAATACATATACCTAACCATATAAGACCACTTCCTGTCTTGTTCAGGCTGGCATAAACTCCCCCTGTGCCTTTTTTGTTGTTCAGGATAAAGATGAGAATTCAAGGGGAGGAGCATCGAATGTGTAACAACAAGCAACTCTCCCCTTGCCTACCCAATGTATACCTCCCTCCTCTACCTCCTATCCCCGCCTTGTGCTACAGTTGCTTGCCAGAGCAAAGCCCTAATTGCCAACATGACATCCTTCCTCCATAATACAAACAGGGACCGGGCTTCCTCCATAATACAAACAGGGGCCATGCTGCCTCCATAATACAAACAGGGGCCATGCTGCCTCCATAATACAAACAGGGGCCATGCTGCCTCCATAATACAAACTGGGGCCATGCTGCCTCCATAATACAAACAGGGGCCAGGCTGCCTCCATAATACAAACAGGGGCCAGGCTGCCTCCATAATACAAACAGGGGCCATGCTGCCTCCATAATACAAACAGGGGCCATGCTGCCTCCATAATACAAACAGGGGCCATGCTGCCTCCATAATACAAACAGGGGCCATGCTGCCTCCATAATACAAACTGGGGCCATGCTGCCTCCATAATACAAACAGGGGCCAGGCTGCCTCCATAATACAAACAGGGGCCATGCTGCCTCCATAATACAAACAGGGGCCATGCTGCCTCCATAATACAAACAGGGGCCATGCTGCCTCCATAATACAAACAGGGGCCAGGCTGCCTCCATAATACAAACAGGGGGTGCATTAAGCGTGGCGCGCTCATTTACGAGGAGGACGGCTGAGAAGGTGCCACACATGAATATTTCATTAAGTCTATTTGCGCAGGATCACTCCTTTATAGTAAAACCAGAGAGATGACTAGTCATTAGGAGTGCAGCCGCCTGTACTGTAAAACTCCAATCATTAAGATGCCCTGTGATTTTGTCTGCTTAGACGATACGATAAGAAGACGTCTGGATGAGTGGCGCACACCTCGCAGTGACAAGTCTCTTTGGTACAGTATACAACAATACACCAGCCATCTCAGTGATGGAAGAACCACATCGGATGGATCACGCCTGAAATGACACACAGAATTAAAGACGTCTGATCTGAAACTGTCACGCAACGGGCCTTTTTTTACAAACCTTTTAACTCATCACTTCTGAAGACAGAGCTCCCCAACCATACTACAATCCAACGCCACAGCAGGGAGAAAAAAGTGCTTGCATTTCCTTAAAAAAAACCCTGTATGTCTCCTCTTCGACAGGAATGTCAGTTCCAATACCCCTGAGTGGGAGGACTAACACTAGGAAAGGGATCCTTTAGCTCTGGAATAGAAAGACAGGACACCCTCTGAGATAGGACACAAGCAGCCCACGCCTGAGGTTGTGACTGAGCAGATCAGATTGAGGATCTATTGGGAGGGAGGGAGGACTGGCTCGGAAGTCAGCAGTCAGCATCATCACTGTAGCTGAGGCCCAGCTCAGGCCTGACTTCCATGTGCACTGCACAGCCTCATTACTTTAATTGCTAGATCTGTGACCACGAAGTTGTGTCCTTTCATCCCTGACTGGAACCCCTGCTGATGTACCCTCAGGAGCATTACGGACGATCCAATAGGAGGACAGGGCAGTGAATTGGTAGTGTTAACCTAACGCTGCAGAGATAGAGAACCCCTGCATGGGGAACAAAGGATATCTCCAAACCAACCAGGACAGATTTCAAAACAAGAGAGTGGATCGGAAACAACAGACGAGGACAGGAGGCGCTGGCTGGGGCCTGTCTGGCTGGGGAATGAGGATGGAAGAAGCAGGATGGAGAATGGGTGCTGTCACCATGACTAATCTCTTCACCCTGTTGGTTGTGTTTGTCACCTGGGAGGTGTCTGGGTGACATTTGGTAGTGACAGCACCGGGAACAGCTATGGCTCAGAGGAGCCTGGGCCCCAGTCAGAACCTATTAGAGGACCAAATTTACCTCTCCAGATGTCTCTTCAGCCACCTCATAGTCACAGCCCTACAAACTAGAAACACTGCCCAAAAGCTGATCATCAAGGGAATTCAAGTACACAGTGTTGTTGTTTTTTGTTGTCCCGGTAACTGTCATGTAAATGGCCAGATCTGTCTGGGTGGTGAGGTTTCACATCCACACTACTCATGCCGGGTTATTGGTTCAGCTAATGATTAGAAACACTAATGCAATTCCAGTGATGGCAGTATTTGAGATCTTTCAATTCCATGTCGGATCTCAATTTGATCATCCTGTTGCTTTTCTGCATTGCAAGACATTTAAAACTTGTAGTGTATTTGAGGTTCTAATAGGCTTTGGAAGTTTGTAATTTCCTCTTTGAAATTTCAGTTTTGATTTTCCTTTATGAAAAATGTATCAACCCCTTTCCAAAAACTGACCATTAATTATAATCCACATAATTGTTCACATTTCCTGTTGCTGCAGGATTATTTTCCTGCTGTAGAAAACTGGGAGTAGAGGTCCTAAAGCATACTGATCTAGTTCAGATGAGGGCTAACAGAAGACGACTAACTGAAGAGGACTAACAGAAGAGGACTAACAGAAGAGAGGGACTGCAGACATCCAGAGACTAATCTGCAAAGAACAGTACTATTACTTCTACATGGAACAGTACTATTACTTCTACATGGAACAGTACTATTACTTTTACATGGAACAGTACTATTACTTTTACATGGAACAGTACTATTACTTTTACATGGAACAGTAGATCTCTATTACTTCTACATGGAACAGTAGATCTCTATTACTTCTACATGGAACAGTACTATTACTTCTACATGGAACAGTACTATTACTTCTACATGGAACAGTACTATTACTTTTACATGGAACAGTACTATTACTTTTACATGGAACAGTAGATCTCTATTACTTCTACATGGAACAGTACTATTACTTTTACATGGAACAGTAGATCTCTATTACTTCTACATGGAACAGTAGATCTCTATTACTTCTACATGGAACAGTACTATTACTTCTACATGGAACAGTAGATCTCTATTACTTCTACATGGAACAGTAGATCTCTATTACTTCTACATGGAAAAGTAGATCTCTATTACTTCTACATGGAACAGTACTATTACTTCTACATGGAACAGTACTATTACTTCTACATGGAACAGTACTATTACTTCTACATGGAACAGTACTATTACTTCTATATGGAACAGTAGATCTCTATTACTTCTACATGGAACAGTACTATTACTTCTACATGGAACAGTACTATTACTTCTACATGGAACAGTAGATCTCTATTACTTCTACATGGAACAGTAGATCTCTATTACTTCTACATGGAACAGTACTATTACTTCTACATGGAACAGTAGATCTCTATTACTTCTACATGGAACAGTAGATCTCTATTACTTCTATATGGAACAGTACTATTACTTCTACATGGAACAGTACTATTACTTCTACATGGAACAGTAGATCTCTATTACTTTTACATGGAACAGTACTATTACTTTTACATGGAACAGTAGATCTCTATTACTTCTACATGGAACAGTAGATCTCTATTACTTCTACATGGAACAGTACTATTACTTCTACATGGAACAGTAGATCTCTATTACTTCTACATGGAACAGTACTATTACTTCTACATGGAACAGTACTATTACTTCTATATGGAACAGTAGATCTCTATTACTTCTACATGGAACAGTACTATTACTTCTACATGGAACAGTACTATTACTTTTACATGGAACAGTACTATTACTTCTACATGGAACAGTAGATCTCTATTACTTCTACATGGAACAGTACTATTACTTCTACATGGAACAGTACTATTACTTTTACATGGAACAGTACTATTACTTCTACATGGAACAGTACTATTACTTCTACATGGAACAGTACTATTACTTTTACATGGAACAGTACTATTACTTCTACATGGAACAGTACTATTACTTTTACATGGAACAGTACTATTACTTCTACATGGAACAGTACTATTACTTCTACATGGAACAGTACTATTACTTCTACATGGAACAGTACTATTACTTCTATATGAAACAGTAGATCTCTATTACTTCTACATGGAACAGTACTATTACTTCTACATGGAACAGTAGATCTCTATTACTTCTACATGGAATAGTAGATCTCTATTACTTCTACATGGAACAGTAGATCTCTATTACTTCTACATGGAACAGTACTATTACTTCTACATGGAACAGTACTATTACTTCTACATGGAACAGTACTATAACTTCTACATAGTAGTACTGACGATGTGCCAACTTCTGTCTGTAGTGTCCAAACCATTTTGGGCTACAAACTAATATGACCCCACTATGGCAAGATGAGACTCTCACGAACACAATGGTGTTCCATTTCACTCCACGACTCGTCTGAAGGTCTTTTTTATGCCAACAAAATAAGGGGTTAAATATGTTTTCAAAAAACAACAATATTTCCTGAGCTTTCTTATATGTCCTAGATGTAGGACAGACACTTTAAATCTTTATTCCTGATGATACATTTTTGGACTGTCTGTTTTGCCATTTGTGAATATGTTACTGAATGCGTTTCTATGGGATATAGTAGTAAAAGGCTAATTCAATAATTAATCAAATAATACCTACAGGGGTCCTAAAATTAAAAATCAAATATATAAATGATCCATGATATGACCATCTTGCAACAAGTAAGTCCTGGTTGTATAGATCTGACTGGAACACACACTGACAGACAAAAAGAGGTCATAACACCTTTAACCCACCGATCCGTTATTGATTGTTCCATGTGCGTGTGACCTTTTGCCCTGGGCACCACACCACACCAGCCCACATATCCATGTTAAGGGATGTCCCATAGATGTGTGTGCAAATGTTGTGATCCGGCTCGAACATGTTCAGTCAAAATATATACAAGCCTCGCTTAGAGACCACAATATGCTCACTTTATGACTCATAATAGTGATAACATGACAAAGAAAGATCAAGGAACACTAGAATAAATTAACATGACACAATGTTCACAAATATATTTTCTGACAGAAAATGAATTCCAACAAGCAACTCCTTATGCTGCTTAATTTAAAATAACTGAATAGTTGTTGTACTTGTACAGTATGGTTGTCATAAGGTTGTCATATGGTTGTCATAAGGTTGTCATACAGAGCCCTGGTTTGAACCCCTCCCACCCCCACCCCACACTCACACACACACACGCATGCACGCACGCACACACACACACACACACACACACACACACACACACACACACACACACACACACACACACACACACACACACACACACACACACACACACCACTAATAGTTGCGCTGAACCTTATTCCCATTCATTATAACTGGGGCTGTTGTTTCGGTAGCCTGCAGTGACATACCTCATTACTGACCTTGGTAAATCCTAGCTGTTTAGGCTAAAGGCGATGTGGCCCCACAAAATGTCACGGGGGTACTCTGTATTCACTCATGAAAAAAAATGTGCGTATGGTTACAGGGAGAGACATATACAATAACCCATGTCAGTAACCTTGAAATACACACACACTGCCAGGCACACAAACAACCAGCACAATGTGACTCTTAAGCAGCCATTTGTATCCCTCAACATTGGTCAGTGCAGTGCAACCCCATAGTACTAACTTCAGCAGGCAACACTCTCTCTATCGCCACCGTTCCAGTCAGCAGCTTTAGGGAGGCGTAGGTGTTCTGAAGCTGTCGAAGCGGGCTCTCTGTTCTGAAGATTTCTGTGCTTCTGACACAGTGATGAGTTTTGTTTGTACAGTTAGACGTCTTGGCATTTACAAGCAGGCAGGCAGGGTCCATGCATCTCATGAAGTGTATTAAATAACAGGGTGAGTGAGTGAGTGAGTGAGTGCGGAGGCTGAGACTGGAGCAAGAGGGGTTGGGACAGGGTAAGTGAGTGAGTGAACGGCAGGCAGGCAGGCAGGCTACACAACGAGAGGGGTGGAGGAGGTGTAGCTTTGTCAAGCAGGACATACAGTAGGGTACAAACACACTGCTCAATAATTCCATAGCTCTCCTCGCGGCACACGGCAAGGTAGCCTAGTGGTTAGAGCGTTGGACTAGTAACCGGAAGGTTGCAAGTTCAAATCCCCGAGCTGACAAGGTACAAATCTGTCGTTCTGGCCCTGAACAGGCAGTTAACCCACTGTTCCTAGGCCGTCATTGAAAATAAGAATTTGTTCTTAACTGACTTGCCTAGTTAAATAAAGGTAACATTAAAAAATGAAAAACACATTTCAATAATATGATCAAAACTCATGTTTAAACAAAGGTATAAAACTGTACATCCATGCTTAACACCTTGACCTTGGTTATTTGCCATGTGAAGGTGTAAACATGAGAGAGTGTATGTTATTGTTTGTGAGTGTATAGCAACATATGTAGGAGACAGCAGTCATTGGGGCCAGTCAGCCCATCTGTCCCTGTATAAGAAGTGAGGAGGGGGCTGTGGCTGCATAGAAACTTAACACGGCTCCCTCCCCAGGCCACCAGCACACTGGTTAATATAATGGGCTTGCCTCTAACTGGCCGCCTGGTGACGTATTATCTCTCTGAACAAATCCCCTCTTTTTCCCAAAGCAAGCCTGTCTCCTCCCCAATGTCCAAAGGTGTTTGGTGAAGTAAATCTGCCTAAATCCCTCACAGCTTGGGCTGGCAAAGGGAGAGAGGAGTGTTGAATGAAGGTGAATAAAGATAAATCTACTTTTCTTAACAAAAAAAAAAAGAGTTCTGGGGGTGGTGGGAAGGAACAGAGAAATTAGGAATTCATATCACATGGTGCATTTTAAAGTTGCAGCATCCCACCCTATTTCTCTCTCTTTCTCTCTTCCCCTCTCTCTCTCTCTCTCTCTCTCTCTCTCTCTCTCTCTCTCTCTCTCTCTCTCTCTCTCTCTCTCTCTCTCTCGCTCTCTCTCTCTCTCTTTCTGTCTGCCTCTGTAGATGCGTGATTCCTGACCTCTGAAGCAGGAGAAAAGAGGAGAGACCTACCACAATGATGTCTGTCTCTCTGGACAGAACTGCAAGACACGTGTTTTGCCTCTGACTTGGGCTTTACGGAAGCTCAAATTGCATGCACTGTATTTGAAATGAACAGATATAGGCATAACACACTTTAGGAAAGTAGTTTGTTGTGAGGGGTTGAGGGATGGATGGGGCGGAGTGTGTAACGTTATACAACACACGATGTGACTAGCACATCCAATCCAGAAGGGAAAACAAAAACTAATCACACCTGCCCCCAACTCTGTCATGCTGATTAAAATGGAATATGAAAAGTCTCAAGCACTCGCAAGATTTATTTCAGAGCCATTAAACAATCTGTTGCGTTCCCTCCCTCAATCGCCCTACCAACCCTGCTCTCTCTATCCACACCCCTCACCTCACCCTCTCTTTCCCTCTCTATCCTCTCTCTCACTTTCTCACTGCTTACCATTTACCTCTCTCTCTCTGTCTCCCTACACCACTCATCCCTCTCTCTCTCTCTCTCTGTCTCCCTAAACCACTCATCCCTCTCTTTCCCTCTCTATCCTCTCTCTCACTTTCTCACTGCTTACCATTTACCTCTCTCTCGCTCTCTCCCTACACCACTCATCCTTCTCTCACTTTCTCCCTGCTTACCATTCACCTCTCTCTCTCTGTCTCCCTACACCACTCATCCCTCTCTCTCTCTCTCTCTGTCTCCCTAAACCACTCATCTCTCTCTCTCTTTCTCTCTCTCTCTCTCTCTTTGTCTCCCCACACCACTCATCCCTCTCTCTCTCTGTCTCCCTAAACCACTCATCT